>NW_027271712.1:1140000-1210000 GCF_040938485.1 Diadema antillarum
GACATTAAATTTTACCCCGATTTGTCGGGGGAAAAATGGATCGATGAATAGATGGATAGGAAGAGAGAAAAATATGGGGAGATAGAGGAAGTGAATAAGTGCGCGTGTGAGTGCGTATGTATGTGTGAGTGGGTGTGTATGTCTGGTAGAGATTGTGTGCGTGTGTAAGTGAGCATGAGTACATGCACCTTTGCCATGTTTATCATTACCTGATTACGTGTGTAATGAATTATCTGCGTGTAATGCAAAACAGACTGTCTTTAACAAAGCATTTCTCGTTCTGCATACCACAGTATGAGGATTGAAAGTGGCGAACTGTGTTAATATCTTACTGAGACAATGTGATCACTATTTGACTACAGCTAGCATCAGTTCTTTAGTCTTCAAATCAAATCTAATCAAATTAAACCAAACCAAATCACGTCATGCTGCAACAAATCGTTTACCTCATACTGTGCCAATGAACCAAATGTGCGCTAATTTCACGCACATCCCTATGGAGAGAAAATGAATGTGACGTGCATAGAGTCAAACTGATACCCTGATGTGCTGTATAGTAATTCTCAGCCTCGTGACTACGAGTGAATGAACGTCATCACGGCATTACGTCACAACTCTCGTATCTACGTGTGTTTGTTTGCGTGTTTCACAACAATGCAATGACAGACTTACCTTTCTTTGTTTATTTTGTTATATCTTTTTATGACTGCCTCTAGGTTCCAGGATCAGCTTCAATAATATGAAGAATCAAAGAATTCTTTGTCGTCGGATCCTCAGTATCGCATCACTCATTTGAAATCTTTATTGATTGTATTGAATTATTGACTATACCTTCAATAGACAGGTTTGAATCGTCTGGCAGTTCATTGGTTTATCAATCACTATAACCTCATAGTTAAACAATATAGACTTCGCAATCTATTGTATGTTTATAATTCTATTTCGATATAACGTAATACACATATGTATATCGCTTTTTTGCATGACATGTTTTTTACACTTTTATTCTACATGTTGAAAATGAAAATATATAGATAAACAAACTAATGAATGAATAGTTCGAGTTAAGCAGTGTAAGATAATAGTTTGTTTGTCGACTATAAAAGTGACTGTATCATGCTAGACATGCTTTCGTATTCTCATGCAGATAGTCTAGATTTTCCATAGAAATCCATGTTAAGTCACCTCAGTCTACTGCTGGTCTACCTACATGATTTCTCCTGTAGTAAACATAGTAAGTGTATTTCACTTCTTGTGCCCATTTTTCAATGTTTTCCTTCCGTAAATTTACCATTCTCTCTTCCTTCTTTTCCGTCTATCTGTCTTCTTTTTTCTTATTCTTTCTGTCTCGCTCTCATTGCTCCTTCTCTCGTTTCTCTTTTCCTCCTTCCCGTCTTTCCGTTCTTCCTTTCTCTCCTTCTCCTTATCCTTCATTCCCTCTCCTCTTCCTCCTCATCATCCTTTAGAAGAGATGATTTGGGTGTGAAGATCCCCTAGAGGGCGGGGTATCACCTTTTCCTCTTTTTTCTCTCCCTCTTCCTTCTCTCTCTCCCACACTTTCTCCTCTCTCCCTCTCCCCCTCTCTTTTTTTCCACGCTGTCGTCTCTTTGTGGCGTTGGAGTATCTGGCTACTCGAGTGCTAGCCGCTTGAGCGCGGGGGATAGCGCTCCGGGGTTACCGCTGGTCAAATCCGCCGCGTCGAGTTCAGAGCTCCGTGGCTCGCGGGCGACAAGCGGAACAGACAGACGTAGCTCTTGATATGAACACTCGTCTTAGTATTCCCCTTCCGACATCGAACAAAACAAGAAGAAGAAGAAGAAGAGAAGAAGAAAAAGACAGGAAAAAAAAAACTCTCACGCGAAATTCTCGCTTTCTTGAAGTATCCGAAGAATAAAACAGACAAGCCTGGCTTAACGGGCGATGCTTGCTTACGAAGATATATATTATCACACGTCTTGCCAAAGCTTTCCGTCACCGACTCTCCCTTACCCCTCAGGTGAAAATGACTTGTACGGTGATCCCTCCCCCTTCCCCCTTACCCCCTTCTCCTTATTCCGGCATCCGTGACGGAGGCGAGTGATGGGATGGAAGGGAGGTGTAGCACCTGTGATCAACTTTGTTTTTTTCCTCTCATCCCAACTCTCCCTCCTTTTTTCATCTTCTTTTGATTAGTTCACTGGTAAGAGAGGAATGATAAAACATAAAGGGTGAAAGAAAGAGAGAGAGAGTGAGGGGAGAGAGAGAAAAAAGGGGGATGGGAGAAAAATGGGAGAGAGGGGAAGAGATGAGAACAAGAACTGAAGAGATGCTCGCAATGTTGGAAGCAGGAAGACTCATCCAAGCCAACTTGGGGCGGACCGTGTAGTCAATCAAGAAAGCACGTGCACTCGATTATCTGAGGGGTGGGGCTTCTTTGGTGGTCGTCCACCAGCTCGAGTCAGACCGTGGATGACACTCGATCATGGATGCGATAACCTTGCGGTGATTGTGGTCATCCGATCGTATACCACCTTTGGGTGATGATGCGAACGAGCGAGTCGTCGGAAAAGACACTCCCTTTCGTTACCATGGAAACGGACTTGGGTAAGCAGCCTCGTCTAACACGCTTGGACGACCGTATGACACCAGCGTACGCCACACAGGTCGATATTAGGTGAGGTCGTCGCGTTTTGCAGAACATTTTCCCTGTCCGTCAGAATAATTCAAAAGTTATGCAAGTGCGAAATTGAGCTGAAAGGGGCCAGGGCTCCTCACCTCACTTAACGCGCTTCAACGTCGGTGGCGCTGTCATTTTGAAATAATTTTAAAAAGGCCTGATGTCACGATCTTCACACTCAAACCGTCCTAGCTGCAAGCTGACAAAGACGAGGCGAGTCGATATCTCAGCAGTGAATGCCATACAAGCACGCAAAGACGAAATATGCACGAAAAGACAACCACTTACAAAATGTTAAACCAACCTAGTACCAAACTTTCCCGCATACTACACTCGCTTACAAAATATATACACACACGCGTGCACACACACGCATACAGACGTGCCATACACTCTCAGATGTATTTGTTTTGCGATGAGGAAATAACATCTTTGGAAAGATAAGTACAGCTTGACAAAGGTCATGACAACAAAAGAGAGAAAAAGAGAATGTGAGAAAACTGAAGAGGAAAGAGAGTTATTGCAAGAACATGGTTGGATAGTCTTAACTGTTTATTTAGAGGCACGACAAACAGCTATCTATCTATCTATCAATCTATCTATCTATCTATCTATCTATCTATCTATCTATCTATCTATCTATCTATCTATCTATCTATCTATCTATCTATCTATCTATCTATCTATCTATCTATCTATCTATCATTATAGCCTTTTCAGTGATGTCACTGCTCTACCAGAGGGCCCTGCTTTTGTTATTACCCTGTATAACTTTGTCAAGTACCATTTTTTTTGGTCACCTGCTTCAAGAGAGTTAATTAGGGTGGGCAAACACAACTTGTTCAGTCGAAGAACGTTAGGCACTAGACGGGATTCGACTGGAACTCGGGACCTCCGATAGTAAGTCAAGAGATATACACTATGGCACATCAGTGCCGCTACTCTATTATAAAAGAAGGGAGGGTTTTTTCAGAAAAGGAGTATCGATGCAATGAAGAACTAACTGTTTAAAAGGAAAAGGTTGCGTGGTGAGGTGACTTCAAATCATCATCATTTTGTTTTAGCCATTCTGTGTTCTTATTTTCCTTCGAAAAAATCACGTACACGATTCTATGTATTAAGAACTTTTCATCACAGAGTAAGCCTATTATCACCTTGTTTGTTTGTTTGTTTGTTTATTTCCATCTTAGAAGATGGCTGGATAGCCCATATTCAGCTACTCTAAGCTGGTCTCCCATGGGGTCCAGTTGGATGTGAGATGGGACCACTTCACCGGGTTAAACACCCTGCTCTTTGCGATGAATGAATGAAGCGGAATCTTTTACGTGCACGAGCTGTGACTCTCTCATACACGGGAGCTCCATTTTATGTCCTATCCGAGGGACAGAGTGTTTTGCCTCTCGCTAGAGGGGACGGTATGCTTACACACAAGATTGCTCAGTCCAGACTCGGGTTCGAACCCGGGACGCGCGATCGTGAGGCAGATGCGCTAGTGACTGAGCCAACTCATCGCCCTTAACTTACCAATTTCACACCATTATGCTTAAAAGACATCCTTTTGTTTCCCATCCCCCATGTTGTCACATCAGGACATCAGTGTAATGAGAGATACCACGAGTTTAATAGCGGTAAAACTGACGCAAATATAATGTTAATACTATGCCCCTGCATAAGTCAGTGACAACTTTATTATGTACATTGTAGGGTAACGAGGCAGACAGCCTGGTTAAGCCGTTCCTCGGGATGGAACCAACTCGGTAACCATGGTAATGTAGTTTCGTTTACAGCCAAAGCCATGTGATTCCAATACCTCTCATGCCCATTCTCGTATTATGCCGTAAGATGAAATTGTCATTGTTTCGCAGAACTAGCCGGGGCGGGAGATCGTTGTGTTTTAACATGGCTTCAGCATTACTCTACCGATTTATGATTCTATGCAAGAACTTCATATGAAAAGAATAGCTCGTGATAATCAATTTTCCCGACGGAATGCATGCATTTTAGTGTGTCGGAGCAAGGCAGTGACTCGTGATGGAGTTTAATTCACTTGTGAGTAGCTAGGAAACTAGTCGAACTTGACTGGAAGCCTTTTCACACATTGTTCCCTCTCCCTCAAAAATTGGCATTTCATGAGTTTAATTATATTGGTTTTGATGATTACGGTGAAGAATTTTTTATTTGGGAATTCATATTCGGTGAAATCAAACCAGTACAACAGAAATTCAAGAATTGATAAGAAAAGAGTGCTTCTGAAATTGGTCCTTTGATTATTATCGCGTGTTTTGCTAAATCTGTTTGTTTTTCGCTTATGAAGGAAACAAACAAAGTGAGCTTCCAAAGGTTAAAAACCTCTCGATCCACCTTTCCCCTTTCAAGCTGATATAGGTTGAAATAAGAGCATATACTGGTGTCCCTCTGAAATATACCGACTGGGGTCTTTGTCAAGTTGTTATCACTATATAATCGATTAAATGTATAAACTAACCGCGGGCTAAGTTTTTTGTTGATATCTTGGGATGTTCAACAACAGAGCGATCATACTCTACACTTTATTGCTGTTGTTTTTAGATGATTAACAGCGGCCTACATTAGCTAACAAATAAATAAAACGATGCAGTTGTAATATGATTAATCAAAATTATGGCTTTCGGTTTGCTTCAAAAGGCAAATAATTTGAACACTCAAATACTAGAGGAGTTCTTCCTTTATTCTTTTCACCTACCGGGGTTTTTCGCCCATCAATAGAAGATGCCGCTGCCACAAATGAAGGTAATAATCTTGATGAGCCTCGATTTAGCAGAAAGAGAAGACGGACAGATCTTCAACTTGTCATCCCCGCCGTCAGACCCGGAGACGGGGCTGCTGACACGGGGTATAATTGCCTACTACAAATATTGAAATATGAACGAAATGCGACCACAAATGTGCTAATAGCTCGCCGATATTTTTCAGCTATTGCGAAACCGACCCGGGGTATTTGATTTCACACCAAGCAGGCAGACAACCAGAGAACACACGCCCGTACTCAATTGCGAACCAAGATTAGTCTATTTGTCTTTTGATCGCAGCCCCCCTTGCAGGCATGAATCTTAGCTTCCTCCTCATTCTCCGCCGTATTATGTCCTCCATCTTTGGTGGATATTTCCCATCCTCTTTATCTCCATCTCCCCATTCTCTCCTCTTTCTCCCACCCTTCTCTTTCTCTCCTCCTTCTCCATCTCTTCTCCCACTATCTCTTTACTTTTTCAATCATAATTAAAAGAAAGGGGCAAGGTATCTCCCCGGCATCACACCTTGCAAAGCTCTTCACCAGACACATCTCCCAGCATCATCCCGGATCCTTGACACACCGGAGCAAAAATCTTTGTCCGCGTCACATCTCGGTTAGCCACTTCTACCCACCAATAAAACTGCATGGGAAGGAAAGAGATATAAGAGAACAGGAAAACTGGAAATAAAGAGAAATGCCACCGATATGTCACGTGATATCTCGACCTACTTGAGGGGTTTGTTAATAAGCGGACGATTAATCCCGTCTATCAATTTCATCTTGAGCAAAATTGCTTCCTAAAAACTCTCAAGTTTGCCCGTCGACCCTCGTGCTCCATTCGATTACTAGATTCCCCCCCCCCTCCACTTCGCTCGTCACCATCACAAGCCTATGACGCATTCTTGGCGCTGATTAGCACTATCGGTGGTTTCTCTCCCGAGTCCGCCAAAAAGAAGGTGGCTTCTAATAGCAAATGATTATCGAACCCTTCTCGTCTGCCAGTCTATCTCTTTCGAGGACGCTCCTGCCGTCACTCTTTCTTTAATCATAACAGTTTGTGGGCAAAAGTCCTTTAGCCTAAACCAAACGCCCGTTGGCGATGAGGCCATTCCGTCATATCCATCTGACCAGTCGCTTCTGCCTCTTGCTGGTTCAAGTTTGTCATACCTGAAATGACTGTCCGCCTGTTTTTTTTTTCATACCTACATAAGAAACGGTAGTTCGATCTCTCGAAATGTTTGTCTTTCTCCTCCATCCTTCGGTAGTGAGATGAGCCCCCAGTGGGCCGGAGCCAGTCACAGTTTGACATGCTGTCAAGTGGACTTTGTCACTCAAAAATCGCTGTCAGTCTCAGACATACTTTATCATCCTTTCCTTTCTTTTTTTTTATTATTGTCGTCTTTTTCTTTTGCTTCTTTCTTCTCGTTACTTGGGGGGCAATCTTTGCCGAATTTCAAATTCGGACAGTACTCGAACCGGCGCCTGGCGGACCACTCCGGAATCTCGACCCTAAGATATCATTTTGGGTATTTTATTGAGCCGGCTGCAACACCTCTTGATGGCCACGCTCGTCATTTGACTTCTTGAAGGGCATGGACCGTTGCAAGATGGCTGACTGGCAGAAATATTCTCGGGCATCAATGAATACTGATCAAAAGATTGCATAATATCTGCGATGCTGAAATCGCAATGAATCACTAAAGTTTTTTCTCGTTGTGCTCCTTCTTCCCCTCCGTATAAGGGGTGAAAATGTTTCGGAGTTTCGGTCATACTCATCAAATAACCTGCAATGCACATACCGTTGTCAAGTATTGTCACTGTAGCCCCCTCAAGAGGCGAGAAATCACAGAGTTCGAAGACCCTTCGCGCTGCCGAAGCTCGGGCCAGTCCCCCGGGACCTGTCTGATATTGAGTTGGAATTTATTGTATGTTTTATTTGAAATAAGATTGTGTTTGCTTTTCGATGCGCATAAATCTCACAATCGAATATAAAATCCCGAATCTAGGGACGGTGGTGTGGATATGTCATTTTTTTTTCTTTCAGTTGCGAATGTAAACAATCAGATATTCTTAGACTGAGCAGCAAATTTCGTCCACAAATCCATGAAATCCTAATTCCTCTGTCACTCTGGGTCAATATTGCTTGATGCGTTACAACACCAGTAATATCAATATATTTCATCAAAACTTCTACCAACTTGATCGAGATGCAATGTTGTCCTTTCCAAACCCTCTCTGACGGACCACAACCCTCCAAGTTCTTAGACGACACGTCTTCGTTAGTATCGAGGATCCCTTTTAGCCCGATATCTCTGTGATTTTTTGTTTTTAATAGATACAGATTTGAAATGACTGTCAAATGATTCTTAATTCAAAAAACTTGCCCCTGGTTAATGTCGGTGCCTTTGTGACCCTTTATTGCAAGGTGTAGGAGAAGAGAAACATCACCCAAAACTAATGGTCTTAAAGACAAAAATACTCTACTTTTGAACTAGCTGGAAGAATAATACAGGATATCAATTCAGGAAAATTATCTCAAACGCCGAGTGGAGGGTCTGTTACTTGTCCTATTTTTGAGCGATTTCAGTCAATAGTGTGTCTGTGTGTGTCATGCATGTATTAAATGAACATCTACGCAAAAGGCATGTTCCTGTGCTTTCCAACTAACCGAAAGCATTATTCAAACGCTGGGTATGATCATAGGGCCTAGCTATTTGGCTTGTTTCATTTCGTCTATCACTCTTGCTCTTATTGGATGTGCCTCTAATCGTTAAGTGAGAGAAGTGATATCGTTGATCTGGCTACAGCAACTGCAAGATAACGATACAATAATGATAACAATGAACATTTTACAAATAGTTATAATGGAAGTAATCTTACTTGTAATGGGAATCATGATGTTTATTGTGATGAAGATGATCATCATCGTCATCACAATGATTAATGATAATAATAATAACAATGATAAGGACAATTAGTGCTCAATAATCTGAGAGGTAGATATTTCGAAACGTGACAAATAAGCATTGAGAAATCTTCAAGTTAGCATCTTACGATAACAAGTCAAGCTGGCTAGTTGTCCATGACTCAGTCCTCAACACCCATCTTACAAAAAGAAGTATCAAGTACCCCCCTCCTCTTTCGGAGACAAAGTGACAAAAAATATCATTAGCTATTCAATGACGGAGTGCTGATGCCTAGACTCTGAAGTAGCAAAATATCCAAGGCATCAATAAAAAAGCACGGCCATATAAACATGACAGAGCCCTGTGATCTATCTACGCATATGTCAGTAACTGCGATTGTGCTCTCTCACAAATGCCACAAGTCAGAGTGCCGAAAGGAAACCCACCAAACAAACAGCATCAAACGCGGAAAAGTCTAAATCAGTCCAAATTTAAACAGAGGATAAAACACGGAGATGTGACAAAAAAAAACACGTTACGTCTGTATAAACTCTCTAAAAAAAATCGAGTGAAAATGTTCACTCTAAAAAGAGTGAATACAAAAAAGAGTGAATTTCGAGTGAAATTGGAGTGAATTTTGAGTGAAAATGCTCATTTTCACTCATTTTGGAGTGACGTCAGGGATCACTCCAAAATCTTCGAGTGATCCCTGACGTCACTCCAAAATGAGTGAAAATGAGCATTTTCACTCAAAATTCACTCCAATTTCACTCGAAATTCACTCTTTTTTGTATTCACTCTTTTTAGAGTGAAAATTTTCACTCGATTTTTTTTAGAGAGTATATCTCGTTTTTGTTCTTATCCTCCTTTCTTTAAGTCTTGTTGTCAACAAGAAAATTGCGTGAGATTTGTTATATGTAAACTACTGATTAGAACACACAAAATACACTAGTTGAGAGGCATGATTTTTTTTTTCATGAATAGTCAAGATGTGAAAGAAAGATATTATTCAGAGGGGTGAAGGCTCAGGTTTGAGTTTCTTAACAAATGTTCATTTGTAGAGGGAGACAAACTGAAGAAACTATTCAGGATGTGTTTGTGTAAAAGGACTAGTTGTTTGAAACATTATGCTTTCTTCAGGACCTATTGAATGGCATCCCTGCATGGTCTTTTTTTGATGGTTTGTGTGTCTGGAATGACTCAGCATCGCTCTATCTTTGTTAAAGGTGGATGTGGGATGCGGGGTTTTCGGAGTACCCCTTTTGACCCCCTTTGCTCCACCTTTACCGGACCCCATCTAACCCCACCGCGCCACCTCCTTCATGCCCTATCTCAAGCGGCTGCGATCTTTCGCCCATCAAGAGCTCTCGCTGGGCTTGGAGTGCGATTCCGGATATTGCTTTCAAAATGTTGACAACGAGAGAAGTCACCTGTGAGCATTGACCCCGCGCCGTCCAGTTCACCTTTTATGTTTCACCCCCGCGAAATGGTGAACAAGCCTTGTGTAAACCTGACATCGTTTTCTTGTTCGCTGTTGAACATTTAGCTGGTTTGTTTTAGAGCGTTTTGGTGTCACCCAGTCTTCTTCTTTCCTCTCCTTCTTTTAATGCTACTCATTTCTTCTTCCTCATTCTCCTCTTCTCCTTCTCTTTCTTTTCCTTCTTTTGTTCGTTTTCTACTCTACTGTCAATCTTCTTTTCCTGCTTCTGCCACTCATCTTCACTATCATCTTCACCGTATTCGTCCTTTTCATCTTCTCATTTACCTTTCCTTCTTTTTTTACTCCTTCTCTTCCTCCTCTCCTTTCTTCTTTCACTCCACATCTCACAAGCTACATATCATTCGTTGATGCCTTTTCAAGCAAGATAATTGCAGCTTATCACAAACTTATTTTAGAAGTTAAGGTGGTACCAAGATGAAGGTTCCCCTCAAAGTTCTGCATATGATTAAGATAGGATGCAGGGGCGGATCCAGGAATTCCGAAAAGGTGGGGGCGCCAAATGTATCTCTGGTGCCACTTCCGGGTTCATCGGCTGACAAGCAAAAAAACAAACAAAACAAAACAAAACAAAACAAAAAAATCATATTTTCTTTTTCTTTCTTTTGCTTTAACAAAAAAATGGGGGGGGGGGCACCCGGGGCGCCCTCCAATTGATCCTCTTATGGGATGGTAGATGGACCTTTATGCGCACATTTGACGTCACGAACAGCATTAACATGAATTTCCGGCCAGATGGGGAACACACACGCACACAACACGCACACCCACTCACACACCCACAAAACCATACGCACACAGGATGCCAAACACTTTAAGATGAAAACGCGTCGAAGAAAAGAAACGAGATCGCAGGTATAGGAAGGAAGCGTGTGGGGCGAAAAGGGAAGAAAAGAATAAGGAGTGTACAAGATAAACAACCAGTCAAAATACCTTGCGAAAATCGACTATGGTATTTAGTATCATTGTGTCATCAAAATAACAAACTTCTTATGTTCTTCTTCCTCACGTATTCTGTGGATCCTGCTGCCATCAAGGTTAGTATTCAATTCACTTCAAAATTTATTTCTTTTTTTTTGACCGAACACAGCTTAGCATTATCACGATGGTCGTTGTCGTCGCCGCCGTTGTCGTTGTCCGGTTTGTCGTAATCATCGTATCACCACACGTATCACCTACTCGACTCCTGAGGAACAACCTGTATACTTGTTAACGTACAAAGTAGTTCACTATTCTGATGCCTATCAACATGTATTTTATTGTAACAAATCGTGATTCTGAATTATAGAGGTTTAGAATGTGCATCTACTTCAGTATCACGCTGGAAGTTTATTTGAAATCTCACATGATGACTACTGCCCGGTGGGCTGATAGTTCGTGTAAGTAGAACAATCGATGATAATGTTGTTTCAAATCAGTTTGTTACCAACTGATTCTTCTTCTGATTTTCCTTTTAGTCAATTAATGAATGTCTTAAAGCTAGTTGTGCGCCGATAAATTTCAAAAACCTGACGCAGTTTTTCTCGTTTTCCTGCGATAATTGAGGACGTATGAATAACATATGAAGGAATTGATATTCGCATTGTAACATTAATATGGTATATTCTAGTTATCGCATTATCTAAGAGCATGTTGTTTGTGTATCCGATTCAAAGCATTCGAAATCATATCGTATCGTATTGTATCGTTATACACTTTTATTACCATACAACAGTACAAAGCGGTCAGGACGTATTTCAATTCATGATTTATGAAATTTTGATTTTAGACAACATTGAGTCGCGGGCGGGCTATTTCAAGATATTGGGCAACGTAATTCTTGTACTCAGCATGAAAATTGATACACAGTCACATTTACCAACGGTAGAGGATTATCATTATTGTTATGAGGGAAAGGCAAAATTCTTTTATGCACAGCAACAGCAGATAGCCGTATGCTTGAAAAAGTTCAATTGCATTACCCAATTTTTCACAATTATATGATTAGTTGAGAAAACATTTGAGAAACTCGAGTCCTAATTTTATCTTTACCCACCGCCAAGTACGCCATCTGATATGCCTGCGTATTGTTTACCTTTTGTGCGGTCTGCGCAGCATCCAGCATACGATAGCAGACGCCTCACGCTTTGCCCGTGGCATGCGCACTTAAATTGACGTGTAAAATATGCTCATCACATTTCGGTAGTGAGTAATGCGGACGGCACTGGCAAGGAGAAATAGGAGGGGGAAAGGAGGAGAGTAGGGATGAGATAGAGAGAAAAGGAAAAGGACAAGGAGCAATGAAAGAGCTAGAATGAAATATGTCCGCCGGTTTTAAACCAACCCAGTAATTTTAGTCGATTGCTTCATTTACACACATCTACACCCTTGAGCCAGGGGTGTTCGCAATATCGGTGCACGGGAGAGAACCACGGGGCATGTTTGTAGGCTGGATGGATGCACAAATAGGAAGAAAGATAGAGAGAATGAGTTCGGCAGAGACAGAAAGAGACGGAGAGAGAGAAAGGGAGGAAGAGAGAGTGAGAGAAGTTGCAACAATGTTAAGAGATCTGTAAAGTAAGTAGCATTATTGAGCCAGCAGCGGAAGATGGCGAGCGACATGCTGCGATCATGCGACGCGGCTAGCGTGGCGCGCTTTCCGCGCCATAAATGGAAGCGTGCTGTGGCAATACAATTAAATGTTCTCGCTTGACGAATGACAGACAGCCAAATATGACTGCCGCAAAAGGAAGGAAAAGACGGGAAAATAATAATATTTGTTCAACAGTATTGATTTTCGGCCGTTTACTTTCGTTCATTTGTCGACCCCACATCCAACCCCACCTTGTGCTCACCCCAAATTGTCCTTTTTATCGTCGATTAACAGACCACTGTAGGAGCCCTTTTATGGTCAGTTCTCTCACTGATTCTGCGTCGAGTTTTCTCGTTCTCCATGGGATGGTCTGCACCTTTGTTAGGTTGCTGTCCTTTTCCATTCGTTGTCTCCAAGCTATAGTCTTCAGTGGAAAAACAGTGCTTCCCGTAGGCGGTGGATTTGTTATTTCTTTTCACATGTGCACATTAATTTTCACTTCGTTACGAGCCTGCAATACGCAGGGACTGACAACAGTAATGCACGTAACCATTGCCATCGACATTGTACGCTCTGAAGAATAATTTGGCGCAACGATGACTGCTACTACAACTTGTACAACATGGTTTTTATTTTATCTCAGCTGTCACTTCCACTTTCTCTCTCCATCTCTTTCTATCTTTATTTATCTAACTTTACGATAAATTATGCTAGACATATAGGCCAATCCAATGGAACTTATAAAAGCTGTTAAGAAGCTGTTACGGAACAGCGGATAAGACCACTGACTTCCAATGTTAACGTCTCTGGTTCTACTCTACTGACGCAGCATTAGTCCAAGACCAGGAATTCTACCCTCATGGGATGGAAGGAATTGCCTTGATACCAGGTGGGTTCTGTATAGAATCTAGTGGGATTTGAGATTTAGTAGCGAACGGGTGAAAAAAAAAGGCATTGGGTCAGTTTCAATTTGCTTTGAGTATCTAATTCAATGTAAACATGTTTATTTTTCATTTATTTTGTTCTACTCTTTTCTTTTTATATTTTTTATTGATTTCCATCAATTAATGGAAATGGAAATGCGTAATACAAGGTGATTAATTTATCAATTCAACTGTTAGGCAATTTGGAAGGACAGTTCATTGAATATAATACAAAGTGTAGGAACTGAATGATAATATAGTGAAAAAAAAAAAGAGGACAGCGCACAGTTTACCATTGTAACAAAACATAAGTCAATATGGCGATGGAATAGAGTGTTCCACTCAAAAGCAAAGCTTGCAGGACGTGGATCACTAGAAAAGAAAACAAACAGAAACACCAATTTACAAACATAACATGTGTATGTTATGTTTATCTATGTACCCCTGGAGCATTTGTTCATTGACATGATGATGCTACTATACATTGTACGAAGTATACTATTTACAGTATGCTTATTTTAAACTGTAAACGAAATACAAACACAAGATTACAGAAATGTTACAGCACAGATACTATTTATCTCCCTGTGTGTACCAGCAAAATGTGGTGACCAAAACAGAAGACACACAGGTGGTCACGCAAAATAGCAACATAATGTGAACAACTAAATTAATATGAACAGTCCCTGGCTTCCAGTGTCCACGTAAAATAAACCATTAATAAACTCAACCTAATCTTCTACCGGACACGACATAGGAGAAAAAGAAAGCTATTGCATTCAGAAGAAGAAAAAGGTAAAATTTGAAAGTAACTGAGCATTTCAGAAGGGAATGTGATAGGAACATACTCATGTGCTCTCGTACTCGTACGCACACACGCACGTAAACACACACAGACACACCGACACACACGCAGAAACGACACACAGAAACACGGAAGGAAATCAGTGTACAGAGCTGGAGCGACGCTCAAAGTGTGCGCTCATGAATGTTTATCATGTTGCATGTTGTGAAAAAATCCACCCAAATGCTCAGTTATTTTGTTAATCTGACAATTTGCTATTTGGTAATTCTGGAAACACAGTCAGACAGCCACATAATGGTCTCCAACCACTGTTGTCTGAAATCCCTGACATTTACTATTTCGCTAAATTGTCGTCGTGTTCTTGTTCCTCAGCAACAACAGTTCCCGCCTTTACTCTACTCGAAGATCTGTTGTAAATTTAAGCTTTCGCAGACATATTTTATGTAAAATAGTCAAATACATTCGTGTTCTCACATAATTATATCATGACATCATTGGCAATCGGCATGGTGGTCTACGACTTTTTATTCATCTGGCAAAACGGAGTCCAGGAGATTTTTGCTGTAAAGTCAACCTGACCACCTAAATTGATTCTGATGAAGTGGGTGTTATTTGGCCTTATAATAATGCATGTATATCGTAGCGCGGCAAGTTGCACTGCAGGTTCACTACGAAGTTCCACGTTTTCTTGTGTGTGCGTGCGTGTGTGTGTGTGTGTGTGTGTGTTTGTGTGTGTGTGTGTGTGTGTGTGTGTGTGTGTGTGTGTGTTTCATCAGGTACATAAGTGTTACTGCTTTTCTTTATTCAGTATATTATTTCTATTATTTTCAACTTTATATTTTAGTACTTGCTGTATACATAATGACACAAAAATATGACAAAAATGATTGGATGAAATGACAAGCTGGATATGAGATTTTTCTTATTTCTTTCTATTTGCCCTTCATGTCTGCTTTTATCAGCACACTGTACCATGACGGTAATAACGCTTTGCTATGTATATATATAAGACGAGATAATCTTGATGCCTCGACCAGCGATTTACCATTCTAGCTGTCTTCATCACTCTCTGGTCCTCTTCCTTTCTCCCCTCTATCTCCCACCCCCTCTCTCCCTGTTGCTGTTTCATTCGTTAGTTCTCCATTATGATGGCCAAGTTTATCAAGTTAGGGTTAATTGTGTGTTTTTATTGTTACAATTTCCTCCATATTAGTCTAGTTACGACGTCCTTCAACACGTAATCGTAGCTCTTTTTTTTGCTCTATCATCTGTCACCACCTTCTGCCTATCACACTCCTCCTCCTCCTCCTCCTCCTCCTCCTTCTTTTCCATCCTGTCCTCTCCAATCTCTCCATCTCGCCTCATCAACCTCCATCATCGTTGTCCCGACACCATCCTTCCTCTCATCTCGCACGCCAGAGCGCGCGGCGAGTCGTCCTGCCCTGATCGGGTTAATGTCCCGTACACTCCCCGCCAATCTTCATCAGCCTACTACGGGTTGACAGGTAAGTCGTGTAAATTGTTTATTCTCTCTCCCGTCCCCTCCTCCCCTTCATCTGGCACACAGAATTTCTCTCTCTCTCTCTCTCCTCCTTTAGAAGAAGCAACCAAAACGTTGCGGAGCTCAGTTGATTTGTCGAGTCATGCAAGAGAGAAAACATTATTCTTTTTACTTCATTGTTTACGCTTTTACACGGCATGCGAAGGAAATATTCGTGGAAAGGCAGGAGAAGAGTATATAATATAAATACATACATATATATATATATATATATATATATATATATATATATATATACCCCTAGTTGGCACCTTAGGGAGACATATTGGGGGAAGTGTCTTCATTAGGGAGACAACTGGTCATTAAGGAGACAATTTTCGTGTCTCCATTGCGTAAATTGCCATTGAACATGTATTTTAAAATTTGCATATAAAACAAATGGAAATGTCTTCCAAATGACCCATCTAGGAGTATATATATATATATATATATACATATATATATATAAAGATACATATATATATGTATATATATATTATATATATACAGAGAGAGATATATAATATATAATATGTATACTGTATATACATACATGTATATATGTATATATATATATATATATATATATATATATATATATATATATATATATATATATAAATGGTTTTATACAAATATACAGAGAAAAAGAGAGAGAGGGAGGAAGGAAGGGAGGAAGGGAGAGAGGGAGAGATGGGCAAATGTCATAGAAGTTGGGCTGTTAAAAGAGAAGTATTGATGCACTTTCGCCGAGGCGAATCCATCCCTAGCCCCGCTTAATTTGACATGTATTTTCTGTCTTTTGAACAACTGACAAAACGGGAGGGCGACTTGTCACCCAATTTCCTCCCGCCTTATATTTTCGAATCAGCGAAAATTGCAATGTTTGGTCAGTCCACCATTATACCAACACTTCCCGCCCAATTTCTCCAGCGAATGACTGCACTTTTCTTAAAGCGAGGACTGGAAGGTTACAAGAGTGGGGTCGTGGAGGGAAGGCCAGAAGGCATGGAAGAGTGCGTTGAGTTACAGATGAATACACACACATATATACACACACATACACACATCATACACATGCACTCACACGCACACACATGGGTTCATAGACACATACACAAACACAAACACGTACAAAACAGACACGTTTGAATTCACGGTTACGCTCACATACACATTTAAAGAAGAATCGATTCCGATTTTACCTGGTAAAAAGAAAGAGATTCTACCTGGACCACAAACCAAAGACAGAACACAAAACCATGAGTAGAAAAAGCAATAGGTAGCTGAAATATACACAGCAAACATACTTTAATATTACTAATGTTGATTTCAATGGAATCGATAATCATTCATATTGGTTACGACGATAATAACCCCAAATCACTTCCACTACTGCAAAACAATAATTACTCTAACTTCTACAGTGTAGGTCAAGAGAACACATTTTAAATGCCGTATGTGATTACAACTTACTTGAAAAACAGATGCATCTCTTTATTCATGTTGTCGCGGGCAACAACGTCTTATGACGTTATATGGGTATTATGACGTTTTGATCACGTGGCAATTTAAGAAATCATTCTGTGATCACATGGGAAGCACAGAACAGGAACAAGAAAGTGTACAAGTACCCTACCCCCTCCTTTGTCTAGACGTCACAAACAACAATAAAAACAAAACTTGCTTGTGTATGGCTTAAAGTCCAAGTGCACATATTAATAGAGATAGTGCAATGAGTAAAAAGTGTTTGTAGTGGCTATACTATTCTAACCAAGGCTACACTGATACGTAGTAAAGAAAGAAAGAGAAATACCAAAAAAAAAAAAAAAGAAAACGAAAGAAATTGGGAAAAAGAGACGGGGGGGGGGGGGGGGTTGAGGGACATTCATAAGAAATCAGACAGGAAACAATACAGTGTATCATCCATGTTTGCATGTCACATGAAGACCACGGATACAGTGTAAGCAAGGACCAGCAATAAGGTAGCGGGGTATTATTAGTTTTCGAGAAAGAAATCTTTCCCTTTAGTAAGAGCTATTTGAGAAAAGGTACTGACAAGTAATACTTATCAATAGATTGAGATTGAGATGAAGAAGCGGAAAACCCCCGAAAGAAGCGCCTTAAGAGATAGGTAAATAGATGGGTGGATATACGGATAGATGGAGAGATAGATAGACAGATATAGATAGATAGATAGATAGATAGATAGATAGATAGATAGATAGATAGATAGATAGATACATACATACATACATACATACATACATACATACATACATACATACATATAAATGGATAGATGGATTGATTGATAGATAGATAAATAGATAGATAGATAGATAGATTGATTGATTGATGAATAGATAGATAGATAGAGACAAAGGGACACGCAGACAGACAGGTAGGCAGACATACATACATATAGACAGACAGACAGACATGTACATCCAGTCATATACATTAAATATTTTATACATATTCTACATTCATACAATTAGTAGTCAGTGTGAATGTGTATGTATGCGTGTTTATGTTTTCTGTACTGATCAACCTCTCTTGAAAGGAAGAGGAAAACTAAGGGAGCCTCTAGTGCTATCGACTTTGATTTGATCCGTCAATTTTCTTACCCTCAGCCTTCTTCCGCTTGAACCCTGGCGAGTGAAAATTTAGGGTAACTCGGGACCCCCACCAGGAAATATCAACGACAGAAATTAGATCACGAGTGTAGTTAGGCATATCTTGTCCAAGCGTGCCGGAGGAAAACCATGCTAACATGTACAAAATGATCATTCTTGAAGTAAAAAAATATAACAACAACGATACAACAACAGATGGAACAGAAGATTCAGATATCGGCAATGGGATTTTAATCGCCTGCCCACCTTTCCCCGAGCCAATGAACTCATCCCTTACCAGAACCGAGTGTAATTAATAAGAACCTGTTGGTGCGACAACGAGGAGGAGTCAACGGGTTAACCTGAGAGAGAGAGAGAAACACGAATTATGTACATACGCAAGTGTGAAAATGTACACACCACAAGATCACCACAAGAATTATTTTATGGAATTCATAGACCAAAGTATAGGCTACGATTTTCTCAAATCATGCAAACAGAAGTCTTCCATACAGTAACCAGCTGATGATTTTTTATCTGCATTCAACGTGAAGTTTGAATTTGAGATAATAACCCTAATCAAGAGGATAAACAATGCTTAGGAGTTAACGACCACGGAGAATATTTAAGCTCGTATACATATTTAGACGTGTGTTCATTCCATAATTCTTAAAAAATGAGAGAAGAATTTTAATCAGGCTTGTATCTCTCTTTCCATCTGCCTCAAAATGAAGAGTTTGTTCACAAAAACCGATAAGTCCATTTTTGAAGATTTTGAAGTATAAACGGTGTCTGTCATAAAGTACAAAATAATACCTTTCAAATGATATATTGGTCACTACATATAAAGGTACTTTTTTGAAGTTATGGTCAAAAGAGGCAACAATTTTCTTATTATTCTCCTTATTTTTCTTGACCTTTAATCGCAAATATCTCCATTTGGCAAATATGGACTTATCGGTTTTTGCGAACTAACTCTTCAAATAATTATTTTCATGGGAGTCCGATGACAGTACTAGTTGTGAATACAACATGGTGTGAAGAGTGGTTAATCGAGAGTACATGACTGAATCACATTCGTCGGAATGGTGGACAGCATCAAGGAGAAGGCCCCATTAATTCAACACATTATGACATTCTGCGACAACTGGAGACAGAAAGTGACAACTACACATATTTTAGAACATTAAAAAAGGAGCAAAGAAGATGTATGGAAATATGTAACTTAGAATGACCATTGACTGGGAAGTATTAAGTATGTTTTCGATACCTCTCCGCACAAACAAACATAATTATACATATGATTTTGTAGGAGAGACATGTTTTCAAACTGTTTTCCGTTTCTTGGAATCAACATGAAACGTGAATGCAAAACCCGATTCCTAATCCAAGCCTTGAATAATAATTTATCCTCTTCCAGCCAGGTTAGATAAAAGTTTGTTTTGCAAAGCTCCAATGCAAAGAGATAACTTTAGGATGTAGTGTTAATTAATGTTTACACAAAAACGGTCGATGACATAATTATATATTACAAAATTAATATTTCTTTATCTCAGTGCATGTTTATATTGGGCTTACTTCTAGCGCTGAAGAATCTTAGTCATATCTTTGCAATTGATTCGAGTAAATGAAAAATCCCAATTGATCGTGCATCCAGATACAGCTGTGTAAGCGCAGTCGAATCATACTGCCCTCTAATTATTGACAACCTGATGAATATTTCATGTGTACATTCTTTTTAATGAATTTTGATCGCTATACGGATATCAGAAATTAGGTCGGAGAGCGTTACTCACTTTCCCCCACTTCTTGAAAGTACTTGAAATGAATTGAATAACATAACAGGCCGGATCGCGGTGTCAAAAACAGCTCACGGTGAAATGGCGGGAAGGAGAAGCTGATCGTCTGCTCGGTAATGCTTGCGCACTGCCGGCCTATCGATACTCGTGTTTATACTGATTGTATTTGCATTTCTAACGTGTGACAGGAAAAACCATGGCGAAAGTTTGGAGGTTGAGAGGGAGAAAGAGGCGAAAAGTGTCGATTTTTTGTGAAAGGGATTTTTTTTTCTCTTCTCGTGTTCTTTCTTTTCGCACCAGCACTGCGAGATGTGGTCTCGGAAATAAGATGTTATTGTTTTTAGCTTGGGTTTGTGTTAATGGAAAGACGCGCGATCAATCAATAATAGCGGAAGGTGACGCTGTGAGTGCAGTCTGGTTACTCACTGAATCAACCCAAGGGATGAGTCCTTGTCGTCCATTCTCTCCTCTTTCATCATGGCATCACTGGTTACAGCTTGAATGAATATGACTTTTATCTTTGTTTCCTTTATGTAGATACTTCATCTGTAGATGACCTAAAGTTATCCTCATCCGTGCCTTGCTTGGTTTATTGTTTCACTAAATTTGATGATCTTTTGATGCATGACCCAAACTCATGTATTGCTACAACTTTTTTTCTGCCTTTTGTTGAAGACAATGATAAGTTTGTAATGAGGAAAGTTTCGTTCATCTGAAAATACACAGAAAAAGAAAACGAAAAAAGAAAACAGAGAAAGAAAATGGAGCAAACTATCGAACCTTCGGAATGAAGAATCTTATTTCGTTTTCAGATTAAAGATTCTTCGCAATAACGAACCTACGGAATACCGAACCCTGTTTAATTTTTGAACTAACGAATCTTCGGAATAACGAACTGTAACCCACTAAGCCGTAGCTTAGCAATATTGACTGGTAGCGGCGGCAGAAAAATGCGTCTTACCTTAATTCTAGCAAATATAATCACTGAGCATAACATTAACATGTGCATTAATGACAAGCGTTCATATCTTTTTTTTTATAGGCGAAAAGATAATAGTATCTGTTTTTGTTACCGGTTGAGATAATGACGTATTTTTTAGTAGTCGTTAGTTTTAGTGTAAGATTGATAGGTATAGTTTTTGTTTTTTTATCAGTGGAAGGAGAATAATGTCGTATGACAAAATTTCATGACATTAATATAGCTCTGAAAAAGTTGTTATGTTGCAGTGCTGTTATGCTGTAGACTTCTTTTTTTTTTGTATAGGTATTATGATACTGTGGTTCCTTTGATTGCTTTAAAAAGGGTACAGTTGGTCGGTTTTTCTCTCTACCCAAATAGGATATGCAGGAAAACAAAAACAACTGCAAATCAGAACATAGGTCAATTCCAAATTCATGCAATAAGTTTGTAAAGTTTAAATTCAGCTCAGACATTAATTTCGCCCGTGGGTCAGTCACGCTGAACGATTCGAACCTGTTTTATGGCCAAGCGGCGGAATTTCTCATCAAAGTGGCAGAAAGGTCTGTGCATTTAGGCAATTTCTCTTGCCTAATATGTTTACGTTCGCGACAGTTTTACTAAGGCATGAACGGCTCATAACTAAGAAAATAAAAAGAATATATAAAAAAGAAAGAGACAGATAGATAAATAGAGAGAGAGAGAGAGAGAGAGAGAGAAGATGAAGGACAAGCTTGGACGTACATAGAATACAAGCGAAATGAATAACAAAATAGAAGAAGGGAAAGCGAAACGGAGGGAGAAGAAGAAGTGCAAGCTATAGGTTGCGCATTTGAATTTGTAATTGTTTTCGCTTCAAGTCAAGTTTGTTTGCGCAAAACTGTCCCAACGGATGTTGAGAAGCCAATGCGGAAGCTGTTGGTATTCCAAACAGGGGGCGGTAAATGATACAGCACATTAGGCTATTATCTACCCCATCAATCTTCTTAATACTTTTAATAGCGTTGTCAGATTTTGCACTCCCCTCCCCTCGCTGATGGCCCATGTTTGTTGGTGGACTTGCTCAACAGATGAGATGTGCTCTTTCCGTCCCCTTTGAGGATGAACCATAAAATCTGAAGAAATTAAACTTTTGTTATCACTTGGTCAGCATTCTGTGCACTCACATAACTTTTTACCGATTTGATTAATTGAACCTAAGAGTATTTTCGCCGCTATAGCTCATTAAAGACAGACAACCTATTTCGTTGTTATGAGCATCATGGCTATCGTTTCCTTAATTGACTCTATCATTTCATCTCTTTCTGTTTTCGCGTTTTCACTCTCTCTCTTCTCCAGCTTTTTCTCATCCGTCTTCATCTTTATTTCAGCTTTCATAATCATCAGCTTCTTCCTGTTCAGTCCATGATTTTGTTGAATTTTGAAAAAAAAAGTGACCTTGGCAGCGAACATAATGATCATTTTAAGACAGACAAACATGTACTCTTGCACGTGATACAAGGAATAACACGGAGTAAATACTAACGGGTTAAAAGGAGAAGTCACATAAGAAGGCTGCGTTGCAAGTGCGATACTAGTTTATAAACACACGCACTCACAGGCACACGCACACATACAAACGCACAGACATACATACATACACATACACGGATATTTAGAGTTACCAGTTCTATTGAGAGCACTGCTACAACACTGCCATCTGTATACTGCGAGGGCTCGCTCCTAGCGAGCAAAAAGTAAACCAGATGATAATATTTTGACATCATTTATAACATTGAAAACCAAACTAAGAGATACAAATACTTCAGTTTTCTTCTTTGAAAGACTTTTTTTTTTCACTAATGACAGTGTACAGGGACAAGGAATAGTAATACTTATCTACCACTGAAATTCTTGTATGGACGTAAGATTTGGTAAGCTCTTCGAATTCTGACATTTACCCTGTGCCACCGTTGATGGTGCTATTTCGTTCACGCCGTCGACGGATCATGACCTTTGTCTTTGTGTGGGGGCCGGTGATGGTATGAATAATTACATCAGTCATTTTGTATATATGTGTGCTAGTATCGAGCAGACAATCTCACATTTCATAGAAAATATCTGTTTTCTTTCCAATAACTCATCACTTGTAAAGACAATCAACATTTCGATGGAGAAGTGCAATCTTCAGATGAAAATCAAGCCATAAAACTCCCATGAAGGTAGAAATTTGTTAAAGCGGCGCCATTCTGAAGGCTTAGAAAATAAATAATTTCTACCAGCGACAGAAAGGAATTACACTGGAAAAGGCAATTGCTAAATTAAGAAATTCAAATAAATTACATCTTTCCACCCCTTCAATATCTCGTCATTATTGCCTCCCCCTGTGACACGGTTATGAAACAAATAAACATCCCTGCCGTTTAGCCCATGTGAAGGTGACGTCATTCGCAGGCAGCTACTTACGTAGTGTGACTAATCCTTATTCAATGAATAAACATCTGAATCGAAAAGTAAATATATAATGAAGTTAGTGAATGATTTTGGTATCTTTTTTTAATATGACTTCCTTTGTTCAAGATTTTGAACACATAATAAAAGTGAATAAAAAAGAGGCATTTGTCATTCAAACTGTTATATCTTAATTTGATATTTTATCTTAATATTTCACCAGCACATAGTACAGAAACACACGCACACACTCTCACACCCTCATTCTCAGTTTCACGTTCACTTGTTGCGCTTCTATTTTTTTTTTTTTTTGCCAATGATTTCCACGATCCCAAAGGGAGGAAAAGAGCTTAACCTCCCTGTCAACAAGTACCTGGAAGAAATCGCCTCCTCTCCGAAAATAGCAACAGTGACAGTCTTTCTTTCTTGCTTGTTGATAAGCACACCGCCTCCCAGTTGGCTTTTATTCTCTACAGGCAAGGAACGGGTTAATGACCTCCTAGACGAAAGATGGGAGGTGCCCTGAAGACGCTGTCACGGTTTGAGTCTAAGCGCTTTTTGCTATCACTTCCATGCAGGGCTGTGCTGGCGTTTTACTGTCACGGCAACGAGAACTTGCATTACTGTCGATGGTAATTAGAGTCGAATCGGCGTACTCGGATACGGTCTCTTTCTGTTTCACAGCTAATTCTCTTCGAAAGCTTCGCATTGGTTCTGCTGTCGCTCCCTGTTTCGTGGCATAGTTCTCATTTTTCGGAGGTTACACAACAAGAACAAAATCTGTAGATTGATGGAAGGCATTGGGAAGACCAACATAGGTGGTGATGTTATGTGTAGCAAGTAACCCTGCAGGTACATTTAACTGTTTTCTTCTTTTGTTCTTCCATACTAATATCTTCGTCCTCCTTTCAAGTTCCCTTCTCTTTCTTCGTCTTCACTCCTCTTCTTTTTAACCCTCTATTCTTCCTGTTTTATTGTCCCCCTTTCCTTCTTCTTTATGGTTTGACTAAATTCTTCGTCTTTCTTAATTTTCAGACTGTGTTCTCTTTTCGACTTTTTTTTCTTTCTTCTCTTTAGTGCTCTACAGAATACATGGCGGTTTATACACAATGACAATTTCTGTCGTACGAGACGATTATGGACCCTCTGCCTTCTTTCGAATGTGAATAGTTTCAAATCAACATTCATAACGACGACACGGCGTGTTAAAGGCAAATGTTCTGGATGTCCTCCTACTGTCTTCTAAGGTCAAGACGTTTCAAAAATCATAACACCACACTGTAAAAACATCGGTGTTAGATTTAAGACCATAGGTGTTAAATCTAACACCGATCAAACTTCAATAGAGGACCACACCCAGAGGTGTTGAAAATGTATTGTGACGGTGTTAAAAAGTGTTCGCCTGGCACTTCGTGGTGTTATTTTGACACTATGGCTGGTGATATTTTTAACACTGCGCTAGAGTTAATTCAATAATGACACCGCATGGTGTTGATTTGATATTGGTGGTGTTAATTTCAATGGTATAACACCCATCCAGCTTCAATAAGGAACCACACCAACTGGTGTTACTGTGGTGTAAATGTGTTTACACATATTTTTCAAAAATCAAGTACTTTATCGGAAAATTCTTTATCGTCTTGTTGAAGTTCAAAATTAACAAGAAGTGCAGTAACTAAGAAACTATTCAAAAAACAATTTCAAATTTCGAAATGACACCCGGAGGTGTCAATCTAATACCATGAATGAGCACCGGAAATTTAACACCAGCTCGGTGTTTCATATTTAACACCGGACTTTTTGCAGTGCACCCATACACGTTTGATATTTTGTTCGTTAGTTGTGTTTTCTACTTGCAGTAATCGCGGCAATTGTAAAACAGCGATGAATTGCTTACCTACGAGTAAAACAAGGATTATTTGTCAAAATCTAATAAAATATCATATAGGGCTCACAGTATAATATTGTTAGCGTTTTGTATATGCATAATGATAGATAGAGAGATGGATAGATAGATAGATTGATTGATTGATAAATGGATAAATGGATAGATAGATGCATATATAGATAGATAAATCTTTGTCCTCCTATATCAGTTTTGCAATTTCGTACACAAATTCTCCACCTGTGGACGATGTGAATACCATGCAGTGCAAACAATATGTATTTTTTTTTCACTTACATTTTTGATCGAAATCTGACGTGAATAAAGCAACAGCCAAGTTGATATCTCAATTTTAGGTAATAATGAAATAGGTCCAATGAGCCATCCTTTTATGTCGTTGTACGACTGCTTCTAAATATCTTATTTTCTACGCAAGCTTTAGCAACCTTGATTTTTAAAGCTGTGTACATTTTTATAATTCCTCACATTCCTGCGGTGTGCACCAGAGGAACATTGCATAAAGAACCTCCGTGATGCCGCTCCCGCATAAATCATATTTGTTATTCAGTATGCATGTGTGCGTATTTGTATACCAGTGATCAAAACTATTTTGGGAGTGCTTATGTTTTGAAGGCAATAATGCAACAATTGTTTTGAGTTTTGTCATAGATCAAACTAACAGCAATCTCATTTGTTTGACCTATAGAACTCCCTCCAGAACCCCCAACTTGCAAAAAAAAAGAACAACTTCAACAAAATGCCACTGAGAATAAAAAGAAGAAAGATATACATCATATTCGATGTTAGATCCCATTATTTAGTGCGTAACATCTCTCCGCCGCACTCAGTTAGGTTGAATAAGTTTGTTGTACATCAATCAGCTAAGACTTCACCAATCTTGTCTGTAATATTGAAAAAAAATGCCTACATTGGAACTTGGTGAGGGCGCCATACAAAGAATTAACCTCTCATTGATCACGTGACCATGCTTATTTGCCCCATTTCTTCGAGGTCAATTAGCTTATTATATCTCAGATGAAAAAAAAAACACCAAAAACACTTTGTTCTACTCTCAGTACACAATACATGACTAGGCATAATAAGATCTTGAATTATCAACCTTTTTTTTTTTGGGGGGGGGGGTCTTCGAAAGATATGTGACCTGAAGAAGGCTGTAGGTTTATGAATTCATATTTCACATTAGCTTGAATGAATAAAGTGTGCAAGGAAACGGGTTGTCAATGACTCGTAGACTTATACTATATGAAATAAAGCAAAACATAGCAGCATAAAACAACAACAACAACAAACTAATGCTAAACACGAGGCAACATGGACAGATGGAGGACTTAAAAATCGAGGCTAATTAAAAAAGAGGGCCAAATATTTCTGTTATAATTGCGACATTTTTTTTTCATTTTGGATATTATAGATTATGAATTGTTTTCTGGGTCTGTGTGGCAGCTCGTATGTTTCTAGATTGCGTCTCTTACTCTTACTCTCTCTCCCTCTCCCTCTCTCCCTCTCTCCCTCTCTCTCTCTCTCTTTCGTATTCTCTCTACTTCCTTCTAATTGCATGGAGCCTAGGACGTATGACAGTTCCCGATGACTTCATTTACTCCTTGGAAATGAATGTGGAGTAGAGATTTCGACCTAAAAGCTAAGATCGAGCCGGAGTTTTATCGCTGCACGGGAGGTTCAATTCCCAGGAGACAGCCGGGCGCCCACCCCGAGCGGGCTCCGCGGAGAAAAGAAGCCCACACTAGCCCGGAGGCACGCGAGCGGTTCGTTGCAGGGCAGAGAGGGACGTGCCGGGGATTTGGCCTGTCAACGGTGGCCCCGGACGCCAGTGAGCCCCTATCGCCTGATAGCCGAGACCGACCGACTAGTGTTTCCAACTCGCGATGGCTCGACAGTAGCTCACGCGCCCGTAACCGACTCTTTTGCAGGGATTTGTATCTTAACACTTTTTGTCCCACTCTTCATCCTTTTGCGAGTGTGTGTGCATTTCTCCTTCTTTTTTTTCAACCTCTTCGGAGACACTCACCCTGGATCTCGACCTCCCTCTCTCTCCTCTACCCCTCTCTCTTCTTCTCCTTCTCCCTTTCTTCTTTCTTCTTATCTTTTATATTAAACTGAGGACGGACTCCAGGGAATATTTTGCCCGTGCGCTCCGTGCAGGGTTTTAAGGACTAGCCGGGGATACGACCCGTAATCCGGTAGAAACCGCGGGGATCACACTCCGGCGAGGGCGACCGTGTTTACGGGATGTCGAGCGAATTAGCGGCAAGGCGATTTGCAGACGATGAATGTAACGCGCGCGTCGACAACGCCAATGCGACCAGTCGAGGGTAGATGGAGAACTGTTGAGAGCGTGGTATAGACAAGGTGTAAAGATGAAGACTTGGCTGAACAGAGAGGGTGCGGGAGAGAAGGAAAGGGGGGGGGGGGGGGTGCATGTCGAGCTGGGGGAAATACACCTCCAAATCGAGAATGCAAGCGATAAGATATCCCACGGATAACATGCAGACATTGCGCCAGCCAGACAGCCAGACAGTAGCAGAAAGTAATAGCCAAAACCAGAAACATTTTAAACGAAAGAAAAGAGGAAGAGATACTCTCATAAAAAGATAAGGCGAAGACAATTGGAAATAGGATGGGAGAATATGAGAGATAATCACAGAGACTGGGAAAGACATGGAGAATGTGATTAAACGAAAGAAAAAGAATAAAACATGAGGGAATTGTGAGATTGGAAAGCACGAAGAAGATGAAGGAAAAAGAAGACAAAAAAGTAAATCTCAGCACAATATAGGAATAAGAGAACTATAAGTATCTAAAATGGTGAACATATAGGAGTAAGTAATGAAAACTCAAGGATAAAAAGGAAGAAAGAAAAGGGTCTGCCAAACAGAGCAAGTAATGCCCTTGGTATACAGACGAAAGAGTAAGAAGAAAATCAAGGGAAGAGATAAAACAAATAACAAGAAGTAGAAGGAGAGTAAGCAAGATTTTAACACTCGTAAAAATTAGCAGCAATTGTGTTAAAGAACAAAAAAGGGGGCAGAATACATCACGACGTAGTAAAAGTATCAGAAGGCATCATGCTGTCTTTGCGAAGTCAAGTTAAGTTAACACAACAAACAAGCAAACTAAGTACACCAACAAACACAAAACAAACAACCAACATAAAAGCAAAGCATATATCCCTGGTGCAGTAAGTCTAAAATACTGTTTAACAATCTCTTTCAGATTTCATTAGGTTAGGGAAAACAATCATTACTCACTATTCTGTCTATCTACTTACCTTTTCTTTCCTTCAAGAGAGCGCCCTCGTGATTGTTAATGTGCGTCCTTGTGTGTGCATGTATGTGTGTACTTTTCTGTCTTTTTAGGCAAATTGTCCTTTTTTGTGCAATTTGATTTTTTCACTTATTTTTTTCATGAGGGGACTACATATTACAAACTCCGCTTTTTAGCCGTCCCCTCCATTCCAGCAATATTGTTTCTGACTTTACCAAAATGATATAACATTTGTTTGTATCTCTGTTAATAATTTACCTGTGTCTTTATTACACGTTATTATGTTCATCACATTGTTGTACTGATTTCGTGACATTATCTGTATATGCGAACATTTCATTGTATTCCTAATTATTTTGTTGGAAATGAAATAAATTAGCTTGAACTTGAACGTGATTTTTTTTTTGTTATAGAGGAACTGACAATGTGAGTGATTTTTTTTTAAATCTTTGACAATCTCAGACATCTCTTACATCACGATTTTCTCTCTCTTATCATGTTTATGGGTTGGATTTTGCAAGGGGGTTTCCAAAACTTAAGGCGAATATATAACTCATGCTAATAATAAGTTCTAACCCAGTGACGTAAGTATGAAACAAAGTTTGTAGTTAGGATCAAGTAGAATGAACTGACTATCAATATTCAACGACATTTCTCATACTCATAAAGCGCAATATTTTTTTTTAGTTGTTATTTCATTTTTTCTAAGATACCAGAATTATTGCCTACTGTTTCATGGTACTTTTAGATGTCTCTGTATTTTCTTTCATGCACCTCACGAGTGTGAAAACAAAGACACCCCCAGTCAATTTATTCCTTAATCCTTAATTAAGATTGTGCTGAACGAAGTACATAATTACCAAGTAGCTTTGGGCGAGTTGAAAAAAAGTCTTTTAAACATGATAACATTTTTTTAATAAATGAAAAGAAACAAAACTATCCGTATAAAAAAAATTGTCAAAAACTGTCAAAAGGCTCTTCTAGTTTGTGTTAAGTTTGAATTCAATAATTGATTAAAATGCAGATTGAAAATCACATGAAAAATATAAATGCATAATTTCCGATGATAGTATAGTTAAAATATGTGAGAGATTAAGGGTTGGAAGAGTAGAGTAAGTAGAAATCCAATAGGTTTGTGAGATAAAACATTTTTGGTATTAAAGTATAAAAGAAGTTTGTGTTAGACCCATATCCTGCCTTTCTGTGGTTTTTTTTCTGTCTTTAAGGTTAAAGGAAGAAATAGTATTCATGACAATTAAATTCATCATCAGCCCCCTCTCTCTCTCAGCCTATAGTTCCTTTACTCCCCCTCCCCTCCCTTAGGCAAATATAATGTAGTGCCTTTTGCTTTCAAACAGAGCTTGTTCTCGTTTCTGCCATGCGTTTTGTTTTCCTCTCGTGAATTGATTTCTGTCCCCTCAGTCTCAGATTCTTTTTCCAATTATTTCCGTTATTCGTCTTTTTTTTAGATCTCATTTTCTCCTTGAACGAAATGTTAATACCTCAATCCATCTATTTCTCTAGAAATAATTTTCATACACTCTCTTCTTTATTAGCAACGTTTTCTAAAATTGCCTAAATTATCTCTTTTCCTGTCTGCAACATGGTCATTAATTTCGTTCCTCTCTCTGCCTCTTCTCATTTGTAATCAATGTACTTCTTTCTTTCTTTTTTTCTCTATTTCCCTTTTCTCATTATCAGCCCAGACCTCCTTCCTAAACTAGCTCTAGATTTGTCACACTTTCACTCTGTCTGTCTGTCTGTCTTTCTGTCTGTCTCCTTCTTCTTTATCTCTCTCCTCTCCCTTTCTCGATGTTCAATCAACTCTCCATTGTGCCTTGGATAGGCCTACATCTCTAATCTTGTCTCCTCCTCCTCCCCTACTTCTCTTCACCTCGAGGGTATGAGGACGGAGAGGGAAGTGGATCCCGAAACAGGGGGATCAAGAAGATGATGTGGGATAAGAATTGGTCCCGAATGGTGATGAGAAGACTAACACCAGCCTGGGGCGGCGGGAAGGTGAAGGGAAGATGGAGTGTGAGAGAGAGAGATGGAAAGAGATAGATAGAGAAAGGTATAAGAGGAAACTATATATCATACATTCATACTTCATGTTGTATAATATCTACAGTATGTATATTATCATCGTATATCATTGTAAGAATACACGTCATCGTCTGTCCGGAAGTATGTGCGCCTTCAGCCTCCCCTTCGGTTTGTCTGTGTTCGAGCACAATCTAGCCAGAAATTTCCAAATACAATGGAGGCAGGGAAAAACGGATGATGTTCATTCTGTTGAAACACACAATTTCCTTACACTTACATGTTTGTAAATCAGAAAATGAGATACGTTTCGTCGATCCGAACACTAGTGTCGTTATTCCGAGGGTTCGCTACTCGAAGCTTCGTTAGTCCAAAAATAGAATAAGGTTCGTTTTTTTTAAGGTTCAGTAAATCATAAATGAAACAAGGTTCGTTAATCCGCAAAATGGAATATGATTTGTTAACGAAAAAAAAAAAGGAAAAAAAAGTTGCGTACAAATGATTCTTCGGAATTACGGACCTTATTTCGTTTTCGGATTAACGAACCTCCGGCATAACAAACTCTTACAGGAAAAAAAACAACAACTATTCAACAACCTAACTCACCCTAACTCAGATATCCGCACAAATCCTGAAACCTCCACGTTGTTTCAGACCTGACTAGATGAACTTAAACAGTGTATCCGTGTAACAGTGTTAAGGCAAATTAAATATGATTATGAAGAGTTTCATCGTAAAGTGGGCTAAGCGCCACTTTTTAACATTTTAGAGTAAGTTCATTATTGAACAAAATAAAACTTTTCCAGTGATACCTCACTTGCAACATATCGAACAAGGGACATTCTTGAAGTTGTAATCAAAATATTCCATATTTTCTTGCTTTTTTAAACATTATTAGTGGCAAATATCTCAGTTCAACAAGAATGCAGTTAGCTTGTTTTGAGATAAACTCTTCATATATATATATATATATATGAAAAAGGCTGATTACACAGTCGAAAGCTTTGGAAATAAAGGCCATAGTGAACATATTACTGCAACGTCTGCGAGTCATTCCTCCGTCACACACACACACACACACACACACATATATATATATATATATACACATATATCATAAGTGTGTGTGTGTGTGTGTGTGTGTGTGTGTGTGTTGTTTAACCTTTTTTTCTTCAGGTTTTCGTCATACCTCAACTTTAATGGAAGTATCTTAATGATTTTAGAAACATACGCCATTCTCATTGTGAAGATTATAAAAGGGCCACTACAGCATGCTATCACACCCACGCAGGAGAAAACTTTACACCAAGGATAGGCAAATTCAAAATTCATGCTACTAGTATCTAATAAAATTGCACTATCACACTTGCATCTACACATTCTCATTCATTCAATGATAAAGAGAATTCATCGAGACCCCCCACCCCAAGCCCCTCCTGCACGCACACATTGGCATTTTAAATAGAACTCATCATCAGCATCATCAATTTGTTCTCTTCGGATTATATGTCTCACATTGTAATGTATATGTATCAACAAATATTAATTTGTCTTTATGTTCCCTCCGAGTCGATTTCTGCTTGTTGTGCCAGGTAAACTGTATTGTTTGCTCTATCTCTTACCTGCGATGATCGAATGTAGTATCTTTGCTTCTCTGTATATTGTTGTTGCTGGCGTAGTGTTGGTGCGAAATTGAAAAATGCATATATTGATTTGTATCTTCACTGCAATGTGATCGCATATATTATTTCCGCTTGTCACTGTAGCTGAAAAAAATAAACAAAACTGAGCACCAATTCTCCTGTCTGTTAATAATCTTATCAACAAGATCTCAATTCATATTTTTCTTTTCTTTCAGAATCTAGATTTTGCCTTCCTAACGGTAATAGTTGGCGGAATATTCATTTACAAAAAGGGTATACACAGCTATTACTAAAAAGACATTATAAATGTAAGTTGTGAGATCTAACATAATGACATGAAATAATGATTATTACATGTATTTATAGACGTGGTAGAAACATAGCTGGCGAAGAAAAAAAAACGAGAGAGAGGTATGTAGTTAACATAATAACAGTATGATACAATGCTGGAATGTAGATTGATGGATTTCATAGCTTGATAATCTAAATATTGATATTCTCTGTGATAGAGAAGATGCATTTGAAATAGGTCTCTTTCATTTCAACTCTTGACAATATTAAGATAAATATAGAAGGGAATAAAGACTGGCACAGCAAAAGAAAAATAGTCACCTATTTGCCACACAAGCCGTTTCATAGTCAGGCCTGAAGAGTAGAAGCAACGCTGGTGGTTTCATCTTTCTTTTTTCCCATTCTACCACACCTAACATCAGGTCATCCACCATTTAACTCCCAGGTGAAAATCGGGGTATAGCGTTCACTCCACTAGCACAACTTTGGTGTAATATCAGAGATGAGATATCAAAGGGAATCGAATGACAATCAGTGTCTTCAACGTGTTATGCCTCACATCAGTCTCGGAGTAAGTATACGAATGGGGAAGAAAATGAGAAAAGGAGGAAGGAAGAGAATTTCCAAGAATAAGATGGTGGAACAGAGAAGAAGAAGAACATTATCTTTTCCGAGTTATGCCTACTCGTAACCCAAGCTGGGGATCATTTGATGGATTAATAGCGTTCCCCAGTGAAGACGAACTACCGCTGAACAAACATTCATCTATCACGCAGCGGCTCTATTCGCTCTTTGTGCTGTATACGTGCTGCTGTGTGAGCGTGTTCAGACGGGAGTGGTGCTTGACCGCTGTGCGGGAAAAGTGCTGCTAACGTAGAAAAAAAAATAAGTGAGTATTTTCACAGCGACGTTGTCAAACCACAATTGTGTTGATTGTTAGCAACATCTTTTAATATGCAAAGTTTTATTTATCTACACATTTTGCCTGAACAGAATTTATAGGTCCAATTAGAATACATGATTTTACATTTTAGTACAGATTGACAGTTTCCTGTGAGACGAAAAAAGAAAAAAACATATTCAACATAACATACAAGCATCGTACCAACCTTGTAGGATGCATGTTACACGTTTGTTTAAGTCAGGTTTGTATTGATAGCTTTGAAGGGGTTCGGAAAGAGTAGGTTTAACTATAAAGCTTTGCTCATTGAAACGTCACAGGTGCACAAAAACTAAGCCCAGATGGTGTAGCCAGATGTGGAAATGGGTTCTCAGGTTAAGATGTTATATAATTAATTAAAACTCGATGTTCTGACCCAACAAAAAAGGTATGGGATAAAAATCCCAACTCTTGTGATTTTACTTCAAGAGAAAGTGGCTTTGAAGTACAGGGGTTATCAAAGCCACCGACCCACACTTTCTTGTGCACCGACCAAAAGAAGATTTACGATTTCATATCAACAGCGTGTTATACGAAGAAGAAGGGGAAGAAGAGATCATAATGACGTGGTTATTGAATTATCATGAAACTTGGCAAACTGATAAGTACATCGACCTTATTACCATTCCAAAGTTTCGTAGTTTGTTGTAGGGTCCCTGACAAATTGACAATTTACATGATTTAGGAAAGAACTTTGAGAGAGGAGTTTTGTTCTTCATATATAAATGAATAAATTGGACACTAGTAACAGTATATTTCTATCCAATTTCAAGGTCTATATCTAAGTTATCAATTGTATATTTGTATGTGTGTGTGTGTGTGTGTGTGTGTGTGTGTGTGTGTGTGTGTGTGTGTGTGTGTGTGTGATAAAGGGGGATACGATTGTATCTCAAAACAAACTTCACACCAATGTCATGACTGTGATTTAGTACTCAAAGCAGAGTTGGTTTCAAGTTACATACGTGAAATGAAAAGTTCTTTAAATGTTGTTGCCGAAATGAAGAATTAACCATACACAGAGATGTAAGCCAGGATCATTTTGTTACCTCAAACAATCTGTTACGTGCAACAGCTTCCCATTCTTGAGAATGTGAATAATGTTAAATAAATAGAAAAAAAAACTGTGGAATATATGATGAGAAAATCGTCTCCTCTATAATTCATTCTAAAAGGAACTAAACCAAAAATGTTGTATGCGAATAGACAAAAGTATTGAAAGGCGATAACATTATCAACTCCTGTAATATGCATTTTGATTGTGATAGATCTCATAGTGATGTGGAAACACATGACTTTTCTTTGATAGTGTCATTTCATTCTTTTCATTTATATTGTCCAATTTTAGTGGAACCCTCACTGTTCTTGTTTGGTTTAAACCTGTCAATCAAAATCAACTTAAACATGAAACGGAGTTCTACTGACTTTGTTAAATTACGAAAAATTTGCATTTTTCAGCTAATATCCCTTTATTCATGCTTGCACGGTATACCTTAAGGGTGGTTTCGTTGATTGCTTTATTTTATCCTTCTCTCTCTCTTTGGGGTGGAGGTGGGGAGAGTTGACTAGATGGCTTACATTTTTAACATAAGATAGTGTTCAGATAGTGGCATCTATCAATTAACAAAGTCAATAACCCTATGGGTATCTATGGGTAAAATCTCTGTGACCTGACAATGATTTATCATTAATGCAATTAACTGTGATATAACAATATGCTTTTGATATTTATTATCTTATATATTTTGAAATCATATACTCTCCAAATGAACTAATACAAGAATGTAGATTAAAGGCTGGCATCAGTTTGCGTGGATGGGAAAAAACACTTTCGAGATCTTTAAATATCATACAACGTCTAAAACCAGTTCATTGGTCGTAAGATGGGCTTGATTTTCAACTAGCTTGATCTTGATTAAATGAAATTTGTTCATATCTTCTAAAGACTCTAGTTATTACATGTCACCCTACCACCATCCTCTTTCCTTGGTTGCTTTTCTTTTTCCTTGCCATGGTCACCTCTCAATCTTAACTCAAACACAGACTCAATTAATTGTTAAATGGTTTTACCAAATATGTTTAATCTACCCCCTTGTCTCATATTCACCTGATATCATTTTATCATCTGAACTCAGTGGTCGTGAACAGTGGAAGTTGGTCCAATATTTCGATACACATGATAGCAATGAGGAGATAGGACTGTTCCCTTCCTTCCGAAAATTGTTCAAAAAAAGCACACTTAAAATACTTATTTGTAATTTGAAGATCTTGCATGTAATATGCATAATATCATCACTTATCTTCAGAATCAAAATCACAATTATCATTATCATCATTGACATTGTTATCAATATGAATGCCATATCATCGCTGTATAATCATCTTTCAGTCCTTCTTTCGCTCACATGCCAACATTACGTCACTAATTAAAATTTTCAAAGAAGATAAAGAAAGGGTATCTCAGTAAGATAAGATGTGAAGTTAAGTTTATTTTTTTTTTTCAATCATATTTTAAGAGTAGAAGACGCAGGTGGCGTCATTTTTGAGTGAACTGATTTGTCAGTTTTAGGTAACCAAGAACTCCATTACATTATTCAAAACAAGACACTGAGAATCTGCATGTTCTGGATTAAAAAAAAATAACTAACTAATTTTTTACCCCCCCCCCCTGCCGTACACTGCTTTTATTTCAAACATCGTGAGTGTTTTTTCTCTCTTTCTCTGCTATAACTTCTCTCCTTAAGTTCAGAAAATGATCTGAATCATATAGACTGAAAATTGATGCTCCACAGACGTACTGGCTTTTTAAAAATTTGCTCTGCTGTATTCAGCCTCACATCGATGTGAACAATGGTACACAGCACCGGAAAGTCATCGACGGGAAAAAAAGAAGAAGACCAATGCCAACTTGGCAGCGTTCGATAGCGAATAGGATCATGACCTGTCAAATGGAGATTTTCGCCTCATTTTTGGGTCTCCGAACGAACATGACCTATTCCCCGAATTCCCGGTAGACTTGGCGACGCGCGCAGTTCACACGCGCATGACTTATTACAGGTGCAAGGACCTTATACGACGCATTCTCGACAGATTTATGCGCGCGCTTTGCTTCCATACTCAATGAATGGATTCCAAGTGGCGGTTTACGGATACTTTGAGAGCTTGGATGATATTGTTGGAAACCACAGACTTTTTTTTTCTTTTTGTTCAGTCATTCACCCCCATCCCACTTGCCGACTTCAACACTGAAGCTGTCGTTTATTCCCTGTATGAGCGAGGTATACATCTATATCTCTCCCTCCCTCTCTCTCTCTCTCTCTCTCCACCGTTCTATCTCCTTCCCTCTCTCTCATTTCACATTATTTTTTGTTGCTTTTAATTCTTTGTCTATCATTCCTCATCTTGATGATGCTTGATGATAATTTCCTGGTCGTTCTTCTACTCTTACACTCCAAAACTTTCTCACACTCTGCTTTTTCCTCATTAGAAAAGTCCATTAGTATTTTTCAGAGAAATTCATGATCACAGTAAATCTGATGATCCTCAGACATTCATAGATAACAATAACAATGATGAAATAGCAACATTTCAATGTCAATTTCACTTTCAATTTCTTTTCATTAAAATCGAAGTAGATATCGATGACCCGTTGAGGACGGGCTGATTTTGCTACTATGTACACGCACTTCCCATAGACACCTGCCCAAGTATACTCGGGACTCGTCCTCAACGGGTTAAAACACTATAATCTTACAGATAATAATACCAATACGGGACTGTTTGTTATATTCATAGAGTACTATCAACAGTTCTCTAAAAAATGATTTTGACAATAGTGATTATAGATAGAGGGAAAAGAACAAGAAGATGAAAGTAAACACATACCCCCAAAAGAACTGCATTTAACTTACGATATGATGCTTTCAAATTTGATTTCAAAGTCAATGGTTCTATAAGCGTTTATACTTTTCTCTTCTTTCCTTTTGAATCTCTCTTTTCTCCCTCGCTCTTTCAACCTCCTATCTTTCTTTCCTTTACCTTTAGCCATTCTTTTTCTAGAGGGGGGGGGGGGGTGGTCTCTTTCTCTCTCTTTTCTCAGTAGGAATAACTTCTACTGTTGCCACTAAGGTTTGGTGGGTTTTAGTTGTGCTTAGACTCCGCTAAACCTCATCGTCCGCCACGCAGCTCCTTGTCTGGACACGCGTAGGCCGAAACACGCTTTCTCGGCGACCGCTCCGGCCCGAGCTGGGAGGCAAACCCGATCTCTTGCTGCGTATCGGTGACGACGCAATGGGGCGCGCCTGACTGATGGCAAGTTTGTATAGCGGCCTATGATTTGATACGCTCGCTGGAAATATTAGCTGGCAAAAGTCTTCGCAACCGAGGCGCGACTATGACTGATGGTAAAGGGTGAGAAGATCTACTCGGGTAGCTGTAAGAGAATGTATGCATGTGAGAATGTTTGCTAGTTCATGTAGAGGTTTGATTGTGTGTGTTTGTGTGTATGTGTGAGTATATTGTGTGTTTGCCTTTGTGTCCATGTTTGTATATGTGTGTGTGGGTGTGTGAGGTGTGTGCGTACATGTGCGTCTGTCTTCTACGTGAGTGCGCATGCGTAATTGTGCACCTGTAAGCGGTCAGACTCGCGCAACCAGACTTCAGCTTGCATATGGCAAGGACTTGTTTTTGGAGAGAAAGTAATCGCACCAAAGGCGAAATGAGGACCAATGAGAAGGAAGAAATGGACTCGTGGATATCGGGGTTCGAATCTCAAACCAGATTACATTAAAGTCTTTTTGGGAATACTGCGTATACCATAGAGACATCCCTGAGAAATGAAGTAGATAACGATATCTCTCTCGACAGAAGCAGACTGTAGCGCAAATCAAAGATTAATTAATTTCCAACTCACTTTCTGATTATCCTAGCTATGAAGACTAAAAGATAATGACTTCTTAACTTTTCAACATCAAGCGTGTTTTGCTTTGCGCTGTTGTTGTTGTTTTTGTCATTCAGAGTCAATTACCAGAGATATCTGATCTAGTGGTTCGGGCGGTCAGTATACACGTTTGCATTAAACAATAGCTGTTAATAGGAAGTCCAGATGGGATGGGGGTTGGCCATAAGTATTTCCCTTATGTAGTTTATTGAAAGTCAGTCAGACAAAGTTGAATACAAGTTATGTAATTCCGGGTATTAGTCTGATTGATTAGAAGTGAACCCTTTTGTCACCCACTGTCATGTTTGTCTCTGACCACAGACAAGACATAAAGAATATTAAGTACTGTAATCCAGGCATGCAGCCTGATTGGCTTGACGTAGGTTCTCCTTCATAAATCTTTGTGCTGTTTCACTGCAAGAAGTCCGGTGTTAAATATGAAACACCGAGCTGATGTTAAATTTCCGGTGCTCATTCATGGTGTTAGATTAACACCTCCGGGTGTCATTTCAAAATATAAAATTGTTTTTTTTTTAATACTAGTAGTTTCTTAGGGACTGAATTTCTTGTTAATTCTGAACAAGACGATAAAGAATTTTCCGATAAAGTACTTGATTTTTGAAAAAAAGTGTAAACACATTTCCACCACAGTAACACCAGTTAGTGTGGTCTCTTATTGAAGCTAGACGGGTGTTACACCATTGAACTTAACACTACCAATATCAAATCAACCCCATGCGGTGTCATTAATGAATTAACTCTTGCGCAGTGTCAAAAATATCACTAGCCACAGTGTCAAATTAACACCACGAAGTGCCAGGTGAACACTTTTCAACACCGTCACAATACATTTTCTACACCTGTGGGTGTGGTCCTTTATTGAAGCTTTATCGGTGTTAGATTTAACACCCATGGTGTTAAATCTAACACCAATGCTTTTACAGTGTTGTCTCATTCTGGGGAGGAGATGATATACTGATTTGCTTGAGCTCAGGTCCTTTCCTCCTAACTTTCCCTTTATAAGAAAAATGTATAACTTTAAGGTTGCTGACGATCGATTCGGCACAATTTTATTGTAACTTTGTTTCGGTAATTCACTCTGGGAAATGTCCCAAACCATATGAAAGAGGTGGAATTGTGAATCTCAGACGAGGAAGCGAGGAGAAAGCTTGTGTGAAGCTGAGGACGTCTCAACATAGCTGTACGACGAAAGAACTCTCACAATAAACCCGGCAGGAAAGTGATCAATTCTAAACATGAACTGTGTTCTGCTGTTTCATTGCTGTACTAATGTGCCTTAATGGTTGTGAGAGCGCCTGAGTAACTCTGTAAGAGACAAAGCCAATGTCAGCTGTGTCACACAAGGATGCATCAATGTAATGTTTACTTTTCATGAAAAATGAAATTTTGTAAAATTCCTCTCATTCATATAATTATGTTCTTTATATCATTGTCCATAATGACGTCACGAAGTGTAGTAGTCTCCTTATCCAGCAATGACAGCACCCACATTTTAAAAATTCATGATTTTTTGATCGATCTTCCGATTTTCCTCGAGCTTCCACTCTTCCACTCATACTCCTGTTTTAATTGACTCAAGCCACATTGAGTATATTTGGGCTGTGGTTTTCTTTATACTCTTTCTCGAACCTCCAAAATGGTGTTATTTTTTTCTGATCTCAAAAGATTATAAATAGATCACAATTTTCGATATAACCGAACAAGATAAATCAAACAACTAAGAGCATAACGTGTCTATCCCTCCATCTCTCGTCCTCTGATCTCTCTCTCGCTTTCTCTCTCTCTCTCTCTCTCTCTCTCTCACACACACACACACACACACACACACAAAATCACACGCACACTCATACACAAACATGTATGTACAGTATACATAGTATATAGGTATATAATATACAAGTACATGTATATATATATATATATATATATATATATGTATATATATATATACATGTATTATACATATCACACGATATACATACACATATAATATACTTATACATATACATATAATATATACATGATAAATATACGTATACATAATATGCAAATACATACATACATATGCATATGCAAAAATAAGTACATAATATAGTATACAGGTTTGTATATCTTCACAGCATTGATGCTTAAACTTTAAAATCAGAGGGCTGAATAAACTACCCGGAAACATTGTATGATTGAAGATACTTTCTTGTGTAACATAAGACTAAGCGTCACAAAAGCTCATAGAAATCCACAAGACTACCAGCAGCAGTCTGCAGCTTTTAAGGGGGCGAACCTCCACCGATTCTTCCCTTCCCCCACCCCGCCATAGTACACATTGGAAAAGCAAAATTTAGAACAAATAGCAACTTAAGATGTTAAGAAATTGCTCTCGGAAAACTCCCATTTCTAAACGTTCGTATGTCTGCCATACTTAACGAATCCATAACGTCATTAAATAAGCGGTGCCATATGACAAAACCGGCACAGACGAATCAATGTCAAACGGCGAATTTATATAATTTGTAAGGCGATATTACAGCAGTTTCTTTTTAAGTAAATATCTGCCGTATCAAGTTTCCCGTACTCCACATGGAGGGGTTCTTTTTTTTTCTGTATAAAAAGAATAAACCTTAGATTCAGAGTTCTATCTGCCACCTACTCTTTTCTTCTTACTTTTCTTACAGATTCTGAGCAATCACTATTTCATTTGTTTGTTTCACAACTGGCAGCAGTTTTCTTAACCAATTGTTAAATTCGTTGTGCCTTACTGCGGAAGCATAAGGAAATTGCCTGGTTCTGTGCGAAGTCAAACGAAAAACACCAACCAATCAATTGTAGCAACAATGTCCCCGCAGCGTCAATGGTGGGAGGGGGAAAAAAGATACATTTTTGACATTCTGTATAAAGCCGGGGGAACAACGCACATACAAACAACAGCGTGAAAAATTTACATGCTAAAGCATGTGTTAAAATGTAAATTTGCCAGGGAAATTGTTTAATTTGAGCCTAATTTTTCTCTCCCCTGAGAGCGCACTTTTTCCCCCGCTCTACGGCATGAGTGGCTGTATAGCAGTCGAGAGTGATTTGTTCGCTGCGGACCTATTGCCCGAGGTACCCACTCGCTACTTCTCACGCAGTCTGACGGACTGTAATGCCCACACCAATTAATTCGTTTATTTTCATTTTTTTTTTCGCTACTAGTGCACCCCTCCATCAACTTTTATCTTCTCACATTCTTCACTCTCTCTCACTCTTTCTCTCTCTTCCAGTTTCGCTCGGAATACCCTTAAGTGCAGAAAAACGGAATAACTGAATTATTTCCCCGTCCATAAGTCGACACATGTTGATGGAATATGCTTCTTCTTCCGGGTCATCGCGGAAGCCAAACGCCTTGAGGTGAAAGATTGAGTTAACGGACTGTGGCTAAATCCAGAAACAGATTCTTTTCCTTGTCTTAGAGACGCTCTTCCGCCAATCCACCTTATAAAATTTCCTTCTCTCTATCCATCTATCTTTCTCACTCTCTCTACTCCTCTTTCTCTTTCGATCTTAATCTATCTATCTATCTATCTATCTATCTATCTATCTATCTATTTATCAATCTATCTATCTAACTATCTATCTTTCTATCTCTATCTATCTATCTATCTATCTATCTATCTATCTATCTATTTATTTATCTATCTATCTATCTATCTGTCTATCTATCTATGATATCTATCTATCTATCTATCTGTCTGTCTATCTATCTATCTATCTACCTATCTATCTATCTTCTTATCTATTTATCCATTATTGAACATTCTTCACATCTATTTACATCTCTAAAAACACCATTCACTGTTCACAGTAACCACGGCAACAAGACATAAGAACATAATTATTTCCTTGTATATAATAATGATTGTGTGTGATATATACATGTGCAAACACAGATGAATATAAAGAATATAGTGTATATAATATAATATAATTATGTATATAAATGTAACATATATAATGGGGCATAATGTATTACTTACTAATTTCCCTTTCACTCATAAGACGTACACTTCTTATTGGCCTGAAGAGATAATCCATTTCAATCTATTAGAGCGCAGTGATCATCATCGTAGTCAGTGGCTGCTCTTTAGTCCCTTCTTCTTGCATGTTTTCTTTGCTGCATGCGTCCAAAGCAGCCATCACGATGATAATTGAGGCAGTACGTCATGTTATGTAGATGTCTCATTAAGAAACGTGTTGTTCAGACCTGTTTTTTTCTTTGAATCGAAATGCCTAACTATGATTTTTTTTTTAAAATCAATAATCTTCAGATTTGAGCTCGCACCTAAAATTTACAAAAATGATGACCCTCGTCTACTCCAATCTTGTCTCTTCCCCCATCTACGTCTCTCTCTTTCTGTAATTATCTTTCTATGTTTCTATCTATCTATCTATCTATCTATCTATCTATCTATCTGTCTATCTATCTATCTATCTATCTATTGATCTATCTATCTATTTATCTATCTATCTATCTGTCTATCTATTTATTTATTTATCTATCTATCTATCTATCCATCTACCTATCTATCTCTCTATCTATCTACTTGTTTATATATTTATCTATCTGTTCATCTCTTCCTCTCTCTCCCTATCTATTTACTTTTGTTTTTCTCACTCTAGCTGTCTCTCCCTCCCCCTCTCTCTCTATACCTCCCATCTCCCTTTCCATCTCTCTCTCTACTCTTATCTTTGCTTGCTCTTGCGTCTATTGTCCATCTTGTCCATTCCTCCTTAGCGTATCTTTCACTCACTGTATGTTGGCAGATTGTCGAGGGATTTCATTAGGACAGCAGATAGTCCATTTCTAATTCATGATGTCAATTGGATGAAACGAGCAGGAGAAGAAGAAAAGTAACCCTGTCATGTATGTTCCCGTGCACATAATCGAATCAACTCACCGTCCATTGGTCAAAACCCAACGGAGAGAAAAAGACCGATACGCGAATCGGCGAGGCGGAAAAATTCTTAACAGTCAAATTCTCTGAAAGAACAAATGTCGACAACGCCGTGTACAGGGCGCGTCGCGAGATCGATACAAGGGAAGAAATCACAGGGGTGGTAGTATCTTAGTCATGGCTGGAATCAACATGTATGACGGCTTTTCTCGCGGACTAATATTGATTCGAGAAGGTATACATCAAGAGCCGAAAGCCAACTCAATTTCTTTGGCAGACATTGGAGGTATTGACGTATCTGTATGGGATTTTTCACACATCTTATAGCAACTTTATCTTTATTTGCCCCTACTGCCTTTACCATGGAGGGATAGGAGCTTGTACGACAATTCACTCGTCTCATTTTTGCTATTATCTTCAGTCTTATCATGATATTTTTGCATCAAAGGTGTAGTTTGAATGACGAAGGAATTACCATGAATTCTATCACCTCATTATCAACTTTAGCAGATAAAATGCTATACCTAGAAGGGGCGGATCCAGGAATTCTGTAAAGGGGGGGGGGCGTGACTAATATTTCTGGTGCCACATCAGGGTTTCATTTCATTTTTTTCTGTTTTTTTTTTTCCTGTTTTTAACGAAAAATAAAGGGGGCGTGCGCTGGTTGCGGCCCCCTCTGGATCAGCCACATGCCTAGGATCAACCTTAAGGGACATTTACAAGTCATAATTTTGCCATGACAATACGGATACAGATGAGGTATTGGCCACAATAATGTTGCAGACTACACGAAGGAGGTGATCTCACCTCACAATACTAAATTCATATTCATATCCTCATCATGGGAAAGAAAAAGGATGTAAGATCAGATTAAATTGTCATTAAAGACTGGTATCGTGATACTGGTATCGTGATACTGTTATCGTGGCTTCTAGACCATTTATCTTTGTCTTTTATTTCTGTGTTTCAACCTATTTTTCTATTGATGTTCTTCTCCGGAGGGGATCACATCCTACAAGCTTTGTCTTTCCAAGGGGTCCCTCCATTTTTCGCACTTTTCGTATGGTTTCCTTCATTTTGATCACTTCAGTATTCATGACAATGTATGATTATTACTCCAAGATTCCACAATTGTTTGCTCTTTTCATTTTACATTGTTTTGCTTACCTTATTAGCTGTAATCACAGAAAGTGCCAAGCTAATATATGTTATCTAATTTGCATATGTTTTTGTCTAAAATGAAATAAAATTCGAATCGAATTGAATTAAATAGCGAAACTTACAATACTGATCCTTATGTAAGGAGTGCGAAATGCAATCTTTTCAAGCTGGCTACGGAGGATAATGACACTTATAATGTTAATAACACGGCAGAGTTGTGCTGCAAATGGACAGTCGTTCAAGGGTAAACAGAAGAAGGAGAAAAATAAACTTTTTGAGAAAAAGGAAGCTTACGCATCTGATTTATTAGTTCTGGCAAATGAGTCACGATATATAACAAATAAAACCAAACACTGGCAGAAAAGTATTGATTTGAAAGTATTCAATTTTGTCCTTCAAAGGAGATTAAAGGAAACGTAATAATTCATGCTACAGATGTAAGGATTTTTGGTCTTTTTTTTTAAGCGCAAGGAACCTTTAATAAAAAGAAATATGACAAACAGCGTCTACAAAAAGGTAGGTCGGAGATAAAATTAAGAGCGAAGAGACAGAGAAAGAGCGAAAAGTCGTATTTTTTTAATGGATTGAAGCTTGAGGACAGAACTTTGCCAACTTTAAAATGCGCATTTTAATGTAATTTTCGGTTGATTTCCATATGCCGTGCTTCGGGCATTCCATATAAGGAAATGTCTGTGTGTAGTGTTATCTCTGGTCGGAGCCCCACGCGATGAGACTCCCGTTCCCAGACCTCTCGTCTGTATCGCCGTATCCGTCCCGCTGAATTTGGCTCGAAGACTCATTCTATCTATTTCACTCATGTCTTGTCCTCCTCTGACCATCATTCCCTTTGTCATGCTGTGGGATATCGTTCTCTTTTAAGCAGCCACCTTGTCTTACACAAGTCAGATATATCTGTTACTTTACTCTCGGATTCTCTACTTCTATTCTTTTTTTTAGATATCATCTCTCTTTCCTGCCCTGATCTTTTTTCTCTCATTCTCTTTCAACTCTCGAACTACTTCTCTCTACCCCTATTTCATTTGACCTTTTCCCTTTGGACTTAACTAGTTCAATTTACTCTCTCATGGAACTTGTTATCCTTCTCTTCAAACCTCAAGGAATTCCGAACAACCTAATATCCACAGTATATCTAAAGGAAGAAGACATTACTCCAGCAATATGACTTTTTTTCTAGTCCCTGCTCCAAACGCAAATTTACTCTTCTTATGAATCAGCAATTATTCTTAACTTATACTATTTATCGTTCCCTTGCTTTGGTTTACAATGTGCTGCAAAGTTTGATTTAAGTACTGGTGTGATATCCTCAGATCAGATGTAATTTCGTGTTTTAAATGTTTAGGAGCATATCATGCAAAAAGTAGGAAAATAATGTATGATAGTCACCATCAAACTGTCATTATCATTACATGTGCTATGGTGATTACTCCTTTTTATCTTTGTTTTCGCTCTTTTGTATATTGGGCTATAATCATGTCATTATATGACTGCCTAAAAGGAAAATTTAAGGTGGAAAACAAGCGGAAGATGACAGAAAGCACTTGTAAGTTGGCATCAAGTACGGAAGAACTATAACATTCAGTCCTCCCCCTAATTTACTCTCAATCTCAACGTAAACACACACTTATAGGAAATTTTTTAAATGCTGCTCTATCAATTTGCATAAACGTCCTCCTATATTTTTGAAATGTTCCATGAACCTTCAAGTTTATGAAGTGTAATAGGAGGTTTGGACTTAATGTCCATAATATGTAACCGATACAACCGAGCAGCAATTTATACTTCGTAACCAGATGATAACTGCACCTGTCTCCTTTTTGTATGTAATGTAATAATCGTTGGACGTTATACGCGCGTTTATCTTCATCAACAACAAACATAGCTGTCAGGAATTCCCGTAGAAATTATTTTTTCCAGTCTGTGTGAGCCTTTGAGAATAAAGGCCACCACCTTAAGAGTTTAAGGGCAGAAGAAAAGAGAGGGAGAGAAAGAGGGGGGGGGATGAAGGGTTTATGTACATTGTACGCGATGGAAAGGGGATGGGGAGGGGATCAATGACCATTGAGGTTCATATAAGAGTACAGATTTTAGATATAAAACGAATACGACAAATGAACCTGGTACTGCATAAATCATATTGGCAGCCAGGGAAAGGATACATTAAGTGCAAGAGAGAAACGTGCGAAAAATAATTCCTGCATTAAAAAAGAATGCATAAGCCTTTCTATATCCTCTAAAGAAGGAAGTGATGACCAGAAAAAGCCGCCATTCCAGTCGCAGTTCATGTCGTCCGATAGGTGGATGTGAGTGGACAGCTAAAGTGGATCGCGGTGGACTGATGATGACGCATGAATCAGCACGGACCTCTATCGGCGGGTCTGGGGGAAGTGTGACCAATGTGGTTCGGTGAAACAAGAGGGGGTAATGGCAAGTGTCAAACAGTCGTTTCATAGAAGTATCAATTTCAATTTGATGACGGGGAAAAGGGTGATTTCTGGGCATTATCGCTGAAACGGCGATGACTTAATGGGATTCTCTTGAGTGTCTGTGACGACTTCATGTGGATCACTCGAAGTAGCAACAAGATTCCTGAATCGATTTTGAATGAAGAGGAAGACGGAAGGAGCAATGGGTTCATCTCCATCTCTCTGACCCCCAATGAATTCAGTGACTAATATGAGGCACATCTATCGTTTAAATCTGACTCTACTTTTCTTCATTGTCTGTTTTTTTTTCGCTCTTACTCAAATTCTTTGTGTCTTAATAAGTGCCTTTATAGACCTGTATCAATAGCCCTATCACAGGTCAAATGATGAACTCGGAGAAATCGTCATCTTTTTGAGAGATTCTTTTACTATTGACAATTCTCTTTCATTCCAATTTTCTTTTCAACACTTTCTTCTTTGTTTATCTCAGCTGTATAAAACACACATATACGCTCACACTCAGAAACATGCACGCATACACTGTATGTATGCTTGCATATTATGTATATCATATATGTAACTAAAACATAAGGCTAACCATCTGTGTCTTTGTGATGAATTTTCAGCACGTCTCATCGATTGAAAGTAATATTTTGTAGTTTGAGCCTTTTTTTTATAGAAAACTTAGAGTAGGAGTGTTATACATATTATAGGAAATCTTTACAGTGAAAACACTTTTTTTCTCTCTCTCTCTCGCTCTCTTCCTTTGTAGTCATATCTATAACATCAGCACAAAATTTGCTAACGGACAATTTCTTTTACAAGCCATTTTTTCTTTTCTCCTTTATAACTTTTTTTATACGTATCTTACATTTTCGTGGACTCATCCCTACCATCTTACCCATGTGAGCACACCTTCATTAAACCCTCCGCACTTGTCTAGATCAGTTATACCACTTTCCGCTATCACCATGGTATCCCATGTAAATGCATCACCATGCCTGTTCCTAATAGACCAAGTCGGGGCTAAACGGATTATATCCCTGCCCCCACGAAGCGGGAGTCGGTCTGATGACGAGATTCCAGCGCTGAATTAACAAGGTTTTCATGACGAAGGGTTGATGCTGATGCACAAAAACGAGATGGATAGGGGGAAAAAAACACCCTGGAAATCTCTGACTTCCATTTCATTCCATCCTTCAATCTTAAGCCGGAAACAGAGATGACAACTCATGAATAAACAGTGGGCAACCCTCCGCATATCTTTTGGGTCTTCTCTACGTTTACCAAAACGTGATCAACTTTATCCTTCAATATTGTCTTCATTTCTTTTCTCTTTCCCCCTTTTTTGCGAGTTTTTCCACGTGTCTTCGAGAAACACCTTTGGTGTTAAACAACATCAACAAGTGGAGGGACTGGGGAAGGCTACCTCTAATGATTCGGGAGCATTTGACAGACTATTTTACGAGATTGCGCTTTGGTTTTTTTATTTAATAAATTCCGAATTTGATCTGGCTGTCAGAATTGAGCAGCGGGTAAATCTGGCTGCTCCAGGGTTAGTTTACATGGCGATATCAAAGAAGAGAATATTCGCGGAAGAGAAGCGCGGATTTGGGAGGTTTTATTTCAGATGTTAGGAAAGCACTGATCGATAATGTTTGTGTTTAGCGTGACAGAGTCGCTCCATCCTGGAATAACACATGAGGCAAATTGTCATTGGACCTGTGTGGGAGGGAAAACAAGTACTCCAATAGCTCTTCTTCCAACCCGAGTCTTGCATCGGTACCACACAATGAAATATGTGTGTGAGGGGATTTTGTCCTCTTTCCTTTCCCCTCTTCTCTTTCGTTATTTTGTTTATGATATAAAAAGGGTAGGAAAGAGGGAGATAGCGTATACTTTATGCGTGCAGAAATATATCAAAAAATGCATAAATGACGTTCATAATCACAGTAACATACATAAATCCCCTATTTGAGTTTCTGGTCGACGCTTGATCCTTTCCGAAAAGCTTCAGGATTTACTTTGTCATTCAAGAAAACAGGAGTAAAGAGAACAAATGCATCCTATCAACCTTTGAATTGAAGCCTCTATAAGCCTTCGATAATTAATGTATACAATTGAACTGAACATTTTATTCGTTATGTTCCTTCACTCTCTTTGCTGGTAAATCTTTAAACCCAGGTGTGGGTGTATTCCTTCTGAATTAATACCAATAATGTTCTCACATCAACTATAAGAAGACAAAATCTTCACACCGTCTCAGCTACATGCGCAGACAAAGACTTTCTTTAAGTTCTCTAGAAGATAATCCCCTCTCCTTTTCCTCGGGTTTCTTCTGGAAAAAATGATATAACACTCTTGTTGCAATGTATGGACAAACATTCAACTCAGGTTTTTGTTGCCGCCGCCATTTCGATCAAGCTCCGTTCAAGATGGCGGTCTTCTGTGTATAGTTTTTCCCTCTTATTACTCATGATCAATATGCAACTGTTATACTTTGCTTAATATAACGGATTACAACCTTCGATACAGTATGATATTCATAGTTATTCCCACATCGCCACCTTCACGAAATATAAGAAAAATTATATAAAAGTAGGAATTTATACCAGCAATATCTATATCACCAGATGATTTCGTTCGCATGTCACATCATATCTTCCATAATTATTCTCTTTTTTATTGTTTCCAAGCAACGGAGAAAGTTCTTGTTTTGTTGTTGTTTTTCTTTTTACTAGACACTCGAGATGAGGGCGTGGTCCTAACCCCAGCTGAGAATCTCTTCCACCGATCTCGCCATCATGAGGCGCCATGGCGGTTGATCGCGTTCTTCATGCTTCGACACGAGGTATCGACCTGCTCAATAAGTTCACCGAAGCTCGCACAAAAAGGCCAACACATATTGCTGAATCTATTTACATACATTCCGGGACGGACCGCGCATCAAGAGGCGAAGAGGTGTGCGCTTTGTTATTAGCGCAATATGTGAGATTCCAGCGTTTTCTCATCGAGTCGCATTAAAAATCTGTCTCAGGGAATCCGGCAGAGCGGGAAAATAAGCATTACAATTTATTGGATTGGTCACTCTGTCACATTTCCTCTCCGCCCCCCTCTCTCTATCTGTGTCCATCTATCACACACACACACACACACACACACACACACACACACACACACACACACACACACACACACACACACACACACACACACACACACACGCGCGCACACACACACACACACACACATACACACACACACACGCACACACACTATCTACTTGCATATCTAGCTGCTGGCAACCTTTTCCTGTCTTTCCTTCAAGTGACGCTGACTTCCAGATCCACACACAATATTATGCCCAATTTCCGTTGTTTTTGTTGTTTTTCTTTTTGCGTTAGTGACTGCCAGGGGAATATGAACATTAGTGACCTTTTACACTTTTACCGCTATAACGTTTGCCAAGGAAGAATCAAGATTTGCACCATACCTTTTGTTCATGACCTAAATATATGCTAATTTACATAATTATACCATATATTTCTACTATTGTTCATTGTTTCATCTTTTCAGGGTGCGCTTGAGGCAGTTTGAAAACTCCGGTGATACATTTTCGCATTGATTACAGTATAAATTATGTCTCACGAGTTTCTTCTCTCATATCATATTGGTTGTCTCTGCGTTCATCTTATATATTCTTTCACGAAAAATCTGTCAGGAGTATGATATTTCCTACATGCGCTTTATAATTGTATAATATATATACTTTATATGATTCTCATATTTTTGTCGAACAGAGGATTTGCCTCAATAAACTGCATGGGCATAAAAAGTGCATGTGGAAAAAAGAAAAAAAAATCAAGTCTGTCGTAACAGTATCGTTCATTGTTTTCAGTTCCAAATTACTAAATCTTAATCTTAATATATAATGATCATACATAAAGTTATTAATGATACTATCTTATGATTTTATTTGCAGCAAATATCATATTAGTAAAGATTATCATTATTCTACTTTGTTGATATAGACAAAGATAGATGGAATAAAAATCATATCAAATAAATGTTATGAAATCTTGATCATCCTATAAAACTGAGAGTTCCCTTGCTTTTGCGAATGTCAGTAAAGTTGTGTTAACGAGCACGTGTCTGTCACTTTGTATAGATTTCAATGTTAGTGTAATTATGCATAGTTCATTATTGTATATTCATTTTCTTTAATGACTTTTGTGTAAATGGATTCTTCTCCTTGTCGTCAATGTTCATTTGTTCATGCAAAATGATAAGTAAATAAGTTTTTCTGACCTTTATCTAATGATGCATGGTTACTGCAGTCCTATGTTCCCTACTCCCCTTATTTCCTCTACCTCCTCCTACCCCCACCCCATCCCCCCCCCCCCCCCATCCCCCCTCCCACACACACACATTATTTTGTGAGACTCCGAGCCGCCTTTGCTTCGAGTTTTTCCAACCCTGATCGGTACAATGCGTGGGGAATTGAACCAGGTACACCATAATCTGTGCGCCATCTCACGGACAGCTTTGGCGCAGCAAAAGAGGCGCTGGTCCCACGAGACAGCAGCCACAGTACACGCACCGACGGTGGAGCCCGTCCAACCGTGTGGAGATCGTATGGAGAGATACATTTTTTTAACAATCGCGGTCGTGGTTTTTTTTTTCTTTTCTCTTTAGGTGTCTTTCCTCTTCATTCTTGAATTCGTGGCGGACCACGTGAAAGTCTTGCCATCTTTCTGAGAGCACAGGCAGACAAAAAACACGTTTCACCAACAAACAAAAAAAGAAAGAGAAAAAGAATAGCACTAGAAACACTGCTGGAAGGATATAGGCGACAATGAAGACTAAGAACAAATTAAAAAAAACCCTGCACATTGCCGTAAAGCGGAAAAAAATTCTAACTAGCAATAAGTCTGGAGAAATCAGTCGTAACAGATTGTGCAGATAGAGGTTTGACGATCTTTTTCGCATATTACCCTTTCTCTCTCTCTCTTTCTCTTCTATCTGCGCCCGGAAATTTATGCAGATGAGTCTCCGAGATACAGATTGCAATAAATCAGACGTGTGTAAGGGTCGGGTGGGGATTCAATGCAATAAGACTTGGGGCTTTCTTTTTATACATCCATTTCTCCCACCATTAAATGCAAAGTCTGCGATATATTTCGCTGATATAGACCAATGCCGATGATGTGTTTATCCCAATGAATAATTTTGAGATGAGCTAGACCGTAGAAGAAAGCTAGTAGTTTGGTTCACTGTGCTGGCTGAGAGCAACGCTAACTCATGATAGCTATATTTCTCATTCAGAGACGCGAGGTATTTTGTGCCAGCGCCTTTTGTTTTCTCTTTGCTTTTCTCTTTGTTTTCTTTTTTTTTTTCCTCACGAGAATCATCAAACACACATGAAAGAAGGATATGAATACTTCAATTTAATTCAATTTAGTTCAATTCAAATCTTATTTCATTTTTCAACGAGAACATAGATATTTTACTTTCTTTGGTAACAGAGAATAAGGTTTCATAAGCAAAACAAAACATTTTTGTATTGGTTGATGTACCTGGTTTGTTTCAGCTTGTACTAACTGCGTTGTTATCACTCCATAAGGACATTTCTCTATATGAAGTTGAGAGCATGTGAATACGTGTTACAGGAACCACCCCCAACAAAAACAAAATAACTCACTGAGAACGTAGCAAACTTTTACATTCCGTAAGCATTGGTAAGTGTTTGATGTTATGCTAGATTTTGATTACACTTCTATCATTTTGGTTGTATGAGTATTTTAAAGTCGACTACCATTTGGGGGTGGAATAGCCCTTCAATGAAATGCTGACGACAGCTCAAAGTTTTCTTCATTTAATGTTGTTCTAACTGTTCAAATAAATTCCATAATTGCTATTCAAAGAAGCAAAGAAATATTCTATCCTACCGTTCCTATATTCATTTCTGCCGGGATGTGAAAATATAGGAAGAAAAAAATAAAGTAACTGTTGATGCGTTTCCCGTCAGAAACCCCAGTAGGGAACATGCAAATACTGCTACCGTCCTGGTTGTAGGTGGAACTTTGCCATATTTTCCGACTTTAAGATTGCAAGAGTGTAATTACAGTCAATTATTACTTTTCAAGTATACTTGGATACGTTGCGTTTACAAAACGGGACAAAACTAAAATAAATGATGTTCAGCGAAGGTTTGTAATAATACGGTCATAATATCTTATATCTTCCCATTTGGCGCAGCAGAAAGAGGTCCGCTTTTTAGAATGTACACACCGACAATTCTCTTTCTAAAATATACAACCAACTCTCAATAATATTTTCCTGCCGTAACAGGCGCCCCGAAGCATACATAATGTAGAAGGGCAATTATTTCGTTCGGTCGATACAAGCACGAAACTACACAGCATAACACAATATCTGTACAACTTCAGAATCATTACGTAAACATGAAAATATTCCATTACCCTCATTCACAACTCTCGTGCAGAGCAGATTCAAAATAATAATCTCTTTGAATCAGATAAGTTCGGTTTTGGTGGGTTATGAATAAATATAAGGCGGCCTCCTATTTGCCCATTCTCATAATATCGCACGCGAGTGCAATTGCGCAAATTGAGGATTTCACCATGCCCGTTTTATTTTGTGGTGATAACATTTGACTGTATGATTGAGATTGAAACAATTTTATCTGATAAGTCTTGCGCGCTTCTGTCTGTCTGTCTGTCTGTCTATGTGTGAAGCTATGTGCGTGTCTGTACACGTGCGTTCTCCCTCGGTTTATCCGTTTGTCAAGTTATACCTGTCTGTCATTTGCTTTGGTGATGATTTCCTTCTCCTTTATTTCCTTTTCTTTTCTTTCAGACCTTCTGTCTATCTCTCAGTCCTCCCCCTCTCTCTCCCACATCACATTTTTCTATGACGTCACTATACACTCTAAAAAATCCCGGGTCAGAACTGAACCGGAACTGGGTCTGTTGGGGTCACACACCTTTCCGGGTCAAAAATGACTTGGAATTTGGTCATGAAGACTCGGAATGGGGTCACCCTGACCCAATACATGACTCTGGATGGGGTCATATCTGACCCCATTCCTTGTCATTTCTGACCCGGAACGGTGTGTGACCCCAATGGACCCAGTTCCGGGTCAGTTCTGACCCGGGATTTTTTAGAGTGCACTACTTACTGAGAACACTCCGATCAATTCAATCTCTGTAAATCCCCCCCCCCCCCCCCAAAAAAAAAATGGTTTTTACCATCTCATCAGGTTGTGCCTCGCTCATGAGAATCTGAAATGTTACGCACGAGTTCTATGGAACATACTTCTTACACCCTCATAAGGTATAAATTCTTAATTTTGGGTATCCCTGTCAGTTTTCATATTGTATTTGTTCGATTGTGATTGATGCAAGTTCCACGTTTAGCAGAGATTTTGATTCGAAGAAAATTTCTGAAGATGTGAAATAATTTGTGAATCAAATGAATCGAACTATAGGGAAACAGTGACGATAATAATGATAGTGATGATAACAAGAAAAAAAAAAGGAATAAGAGAGGGAGGAGAAGGGAAAGAGATGAAGAAAGAGAATGTTACCTTGTGTTTCTTGTTGGTTTGTTTGTCTGTATCTATTTCTTTGTTTTCAATTCCTTGTGCTGTTTTCTTTCCTGGTGCTTGTAAGTTTCATACCACTTCTGTATGAAGGGAAGGATTTGCGCGATGATATGCATCCAATGATATTGTGACAACACCTCTGCGCAGTGTAATACATGTCATAATATGTATATTGGCTTTCTTCCTACCAAAGTGATCGACTTCGCTAAAATGTCGATCATGTTGGAAGAAGACATGAGTGGTATTTACACAATGTAGCCTTCTTTAACTCACTAGCTATTCAATATGATAACACTTTAAGGAGTGTTTATCCCGGGATTTCAATGGCTTGAGCAGAATGACGCATCTCGGCTGCAGACTTGGTTTCCCAATGCCATTATCCAATGCAACCGGATCACACCTCGTGTCAGCTTGTCTGCAAAACGCTTTTACGCCAACCACGATAAATCCTCGCAGCATTCAACGATTAGCATGGATCTAGAAGTTTCCAAGCATTTCTTATTTCTTTATGTCATCTGTTCCTGCTGTAGTTGTTGTGTTTTTCTTTATTTTTCCCATCCATTTCCATCCTTCCTTTACATTAGCTAGAAAGCATCGACATAAAACAAAAAAACTGTGAGAGAACCCGTAATACCATTAGGCTGACTCGTGCTGCAATGATTATGAGAAAGTGAGTAACAGTTGCCTTTATCGTGATATTCACTAAGATATCTTCTGAAACACCAAAGAATTCCTAGTATAGTCCCTGTACTGCTCTCTCTATCGCCTCTCTTACCCAAGTCGGTCCACTCCCTGCGGAGTTTTTCCATGCCTTGCGTTAACAGTGAATATTGTATTAGATTACGTGAAGTGAGAACCAAACACGGAGAATGACAGAAACAACAAAAAGAAACAAACCGATAAAGGAGCAGGTAAAACTACAAGAACACACACACACACACACACACACACACACACACACACACACACACACATGCACACACACAAAAACAAACTAGATCTAAGGGAGTGTGTCGTAACGGATTCGATCAAGTGTTTGACTCTTCAAGGTAGTCGGATCCTCCGTTCATTCTGATGGTCCGATTTCAGGTGACCCATGCAGACTAGTCAGTGCAGTTTTTCAACACAATTGATTCCGTTAAAAGAAATCACCTTCCATCATCTATAAACTAGCTTAAATAATGAGAGAGAAGAAAAATCAATAGGGAAATGTGTATACAAATGTGTAACGGAAGTGGAAATTGAGTGAGAACAAGAGAGAGACAGACAACGGACAGACGGACAGACAGAAATACACATGGACAGATAGACAGACACACGGACAAACAAACAGGCAGACAGAGAGAATTGGATGTATAATTTCAGTCGAGAAACAGGAACGATATAGTTGGAAATGCAATGGATTCAAAGAAGAAAGTGTGACCCATTACATGGATACACACCAAACATGACAGACTGGCAATAGGAGTTTCAAACCTATTTCTCATTGAAAGAAAATATATTATTCATAGGGGTGAAGGTTCAGGTGTGAGTTTCTTAAGTTTGTCTCCCTCTACAAATTAAATTTGTTAAGATCGCAACTGCTGATGCGAGCTTAACAAATTTAATTTGTAGAGGGAGACAAACTGAAGAAACTCACACCTATTTCTCATTGTTACTTCCAGACCTGAGTAAAGGCAGATGTAAGTTTTTAATCTCATCTGTTACGTTTTTTTTTTTTTTTTGTGGTTTTTTTTAAATTAATTGTACTCTGTCACGATATTACATTAGAACTTTCGGTCATAATCTCACTTCTCAGTACTGCATCTTAAACGAACAGCAGACAACAATTACTTTCCCATTAATCACTGCTGCGTTCCGGCATTGGTGTTTTAACTGATTATTGGCATTATTTTGTTTTGTTTTTTGCTCCTTTTGCAGATGATTGTGTGATAAGACCTTATGACCTTGACACGGCTCGGATTTTTATAAAAAAAGAAGAAAATATCCAGAAACATTATATTCTTGCTACTTCTTTTCTTTTGTAAGATAGACCACTGTTTACACAAAAAAGAGAGAAATAAATAGACAATGATGAATAAATGAGCAAATAGCTATATTTACATGCACAAAGTTTCGGTACGTTGTTTCTCCAGTAAATGTTCATTTTTTGTTGTACTTCTGATATATGATCTCGGAAAGCCAGATGATCTAAGACAGATTTTGTTTTGTTCAGTTTGTTGTATTTGATCACTCGTACAAATGAAAAAGAGCAACAGCAAAAGTAATGGATCAACAACTTAATTATAATGTGACGAAACCATTTATAACACAACTTACTCATAACACTTTACAGATATACAAAAGGTACAGGTATATGTGACTAACATATTTCGAGATGAAAGTGGAGGAGACCATCATGAATAAGCAGTATGCTTGACTGGTATGACGACCTCGGAGTAACATAGTGTATAAGAAAATTACAAAATTATGATTGGAACTGAAGGAGCAACGGCAGTTGCTATTTCATTCTTGACGTAGCACTGATAATAAAGATAGCGACTTGATCATCCATAATCCATGAAGTCAAAATGTTACTGCTTTCTTCGGAATCCGTTGTAGGAATGTATTGAACAGGAAAATTCATTCAATTATGTCACCCTCACCTAGCCTTTAGAAATCAAAAGGGTTAAAGGGGAATGTTTTGAAGTTCATTCGAAATTGTTTGAGAGGCCTATACAGCGTCAAGAATTTGTTTTGAAGAAAATGCGTACCTAAAGGAGGCTGTAAAGAAGGGGAAAATGTATGCGGGGTTACGGTCCGGAATTTGATTAGGAGGGAATAACGGTGAAAGGCGAGAAGAATTCCGGAGACCTTACGAAAACAAAACAAATGACAGAAGTATAGAAAGCGGCATCGAGTCCAGTATGGGCGCCGTACAGGAGGGGAAAAAAAGAGGAGGGAGAGAGAGTGTGTGTGTGTGGGTAAAAAAAAAAGAAAAAAGAAAGCTACCTTCCTTCTTAAGAATTCGAGCGAGAAGTGTTGTCAGACCAGTTGAAGATGTTGTGATTTCGCTCTCCTCAGCCCGGTGGTGCGGCGGGCACTTCGCACTCCACAACAACGGCTTGAAGAGGGAAGAGAGTTAGAGAGAATGAATAAAAACAAAACAAAACAGAACAAAGCAAAACAAGCATCCCTCTCCGACGCTTGTTTGCACAAAGAAAACCTAAGAAAAAAAAAGAGAGAAGGGTCTGAGGGGTTAAATCTCGTCGTTTTAAAGACGAAATCAATGATTTTTTTCCCCAACTATCTTCCGGCATTAGATGTCGTCAAGTGGAGCGGACGACGCCTGTAAACCGCGAAAAAGACATCCCACGCGTGCCTTGTTTGTGTTACCATTTTCTTATAATATGAAATGAACCAAAAAGTTATGGGTTTCTGTATTTTTTCTCCTTCTCTCTCTCTATTTTGAAATTGACAGATTTACATCTGTTGTGGCCATGGTGGCCATGCAAATGCTGGGAATATGCTTTTGACTCTTTGAAGAAAAAAAAAGATGGTCATAAACATATACGTATGTATAATCATTCACCATACCTGTAAAATCTCTGTATCATTAGAATTCACTTATGGATAGTTACATTCCTGACATGAATTTTTATCTGATTCTGTACGCTTAAAGGAGATTATCTACGTTACAAGAAAGCAACTAAAAATGAGCAACAGCATGGTAGGGTATATTGCAAACCCAAATTTCAACTGTTTTTACTCAAGGATGGCATTTTATTGCATGTGTTATATTTTACCAAGGAATTACGGTCCTGAATCACTTATTTGGATACTAGGTGATCCACGTAATATGTGATAAAGTTACAAGTTACCAGTTGCAATGTATGTTATAAATCACAACGTCAAATTAAATTTTAGTATCTTTCTCTCCAGAGAATAAAGAATTCGTGTGTGTATATTATGTGAACGTGTGTTCAAATTTGTGTTCATGCATGTGTGTGTGTGTGTTTGTGTGTATGTAGATGCGTGTATGTGTGTGTGTGTATGTGTGTGTGTGTGTGTGTGTGTGTGTGTGTGTGTGTGTGTGTGTGTTACAGAGTACCTCCCTGTTTGCCTTTTTGTGTGTCTGTTTAATATGTGTGTGTCGGTTGTATAGGGTACCTGTTCACCTGTCTTTTCCTTTAGTTCGTTATGTCTGTTATAGTATTGGCTGAGATGAGGATTCAGCTTTTAACTTTTTGCGAGATACTTAGAAACCACCTCATGAAATGTTTAAGAGATAGCAACTCTAAGAGGAGTTCAAAGTTTCTTTGATGAAACTTGATTTTGAAATGGTTGAGATATCCAAAACAAAGTAAAACAAATATGCTCTTTCATATTTCATGAGAAGTTTCTACAAATTCCAAAAAAAAATAAATATCATCAGCCCCACCTCAATCGAAATACTACCATCCCTTTTAAACAAAGTGAATTTCCAAACAGTAATTCTGACGTCAGAAAGATGTAACTTCGGTATTTTTTTTAATACTATTTTGTTTTATTTTGATTTACATTTGTTTTCTATTTTGTTTTCTGATTTTGCTTGTTTGCTCCCCCGTGAGAGATATATCCAACTGAGTAATATCAATTTTACATAAGTATTGTTGAAACGTTATCAATATTTGTGCATCTTTTCAATTGAGTAGACAAGCAACGACTATACATGTATATGAGCTCGATACTTTGATACATGAGATGCCGTGACGAGGAGGTTTGATGTATTATATAGCCACACCCGATGGGTCATCCAGGGATGCGATCCCAGGCGTCCAGTGATGCTGCGCGTTACCAGGTTACCAGGATCCGGGAACATGTGATGATTTTATTGTTTTATTTCAGCCCAAAGATGAACCGTATTTCACTTTCCTATGCTCGGTATTGCTCTATGCTTGATCGTCTATTCCATTACTGTATTCCGTAAATGGTGCCTATTCCATTGTGCTGATAAAAATTGATGGCCGAGTAGATTACATATTATGCGCATATATATACAAGTCATGCACAACCACAAGAATGATTATTTTTTCCTTGATTCACCATTTGTCATTATATTGTTTTCTTTCATCATCATTAAGAATTATGTGTATGAATAGAATATACCTTCTTTTATAAGCATACGTTGCTCACGTTTATATTTTGATTACATTTTTTGTTGTTGTGGTGTTGGGGGTGGTGGGGAGCCATTAGAATTAAAACAGTACTTGTGATTACTATCTCTTTTGATAGTTATCAACTTTTCTCTAAATTGTGCAACTCGTCACTCAGTTTTAAGTGACGAATAACAGCTACCACTTCCATTTACCTATTCCTATTCATTTTGTTTTGTATAATTTAAATATATTTGCATTTTTCAGAGGGGATTAATAGCAATTTCCTCTTGTTAATGTCATTGTTTTTAATTATACTGCATAATCACAGAATTTGTTTCAATCATTGTCAATGGCTGGACTTTTTCCTGACCCCCCCCTTTTTTTTTTTTACTTTAACGCTGTTTGTTAATGCTCCCTTTTGTCTGGACTTTCAAAGTAGAATTTAATCATTCAACTTATTTGGATAAGTACTAATACAATACAGAAAGTTTGTATAAGGTTCAATGATTCGGTACTAAACCGTTGAAATCTTTCAGCAATTTGAGATAGAACACACCAAATATCATCATGCAGCAACGAAATGAATGCGTTTTAGAGTAAGTTGCATCACACATTGAATATACTAATGGCCCCCATCACATCCATTTACCACTGTCAGAACAGGAAATGACTCTGATCATCAACAAATTTTATCCAATATGGGGGAAAAGCTAATATCAGTCATTTCATCTTTCATCCTTATTTTGTCTCCCTATAGCTAGGCGTCTCTTTTTGATTTGACAGAAGAAAAATACAAAAACTGATTATTCAATCCTCAATTTTCGACCGGCAATTGTCAATTTATCTGGAGTGACGATTGAGTGGTATTTTTCCCAGTTCGAGGCTACTGGTCTCACCCAGCCCTTTGTGTTTAAGCAGAAATAGCAATTAATGTGGTTAGGTGGCTTATTCCTATTCTGTAGATGCAAACTGGTGCGTGAAATTGCCAATGGTTGATGTTTTAGGACGATTATCACCAACTGCGCCTCGCCTGGCGTCCAATCTCGTGCAGCACGGGGAACGATGGTTGTAGGACGGGGGAGGCGCGGGTGAAAAGAAATCTTGAGGGCCGACAACAAAATCTGCCAGTGAGTGTGCGACGACAAGCGGCCATCAATTCAAGTCAAAATCACACTAACACGTCTGCATTAGAAACCAAGAAATGAAGTGGATCTACATAATTATAGCATAATTATGCATTCAAGAGAAACATATTCTCGATGCTTTGTTGAATTTGAGTGAATAAATTGTCATTGAACATGTCGAAGACGTACTCATTTCATCCCCCGTATGGCATTAGTTCATTTGGAGATGAAGTCAGGACATTACACATATATGCGCTCTGCTACATTAAATTGTTGTGATGTCGAGATTGACATGCGATATGTTTTGCTAAACACCAAGTGAATAGAACTTACAACAATAGACTTGATCACAGCAAATTAGAATTAGACGATTCCGCAAGCATAACAAAAGTCGACCTCTTTTCAGCTTCATCATGAACATAAAATTGCACATAAAACTTTACATGGCGACTACATCACTAGCGTGTGTACCATTATTCTATTTCCATGTTTGAACAGTATTTGTTACTAACATGAGAACGTGTTTAATGGATTGCCACATTGATTGGTTGATGGGTAAATAGATACGTGATAGCTAAATAGCTGCATAATTGGATGGTGAATTAATTGGAAGAAAGAAATTATGGAAAAAAAATGAAGCGTGTGAGATGGATCAATGGATTGAAGTTAATTTAGATAGAAGAATAATGGATGGAATGACTGATGAAAGGTTGTATAAGAATACCAGAGGAATAACAGCTGAATTTCAGGAAGAATAATTTCATCACTGGATTATGATCAGTTTTATCCAGATTTTATTCAAGTTCAAGCAATGTGGATGGAATATAAATATATGATACATACAAGAACCAGGTCCACCTTTTCGTGCAAACCGCTACGTTGGCTTACAAAAAAAATTAAAGTTACAATACTACAACAAAAAATGCACCTTAAATCATTTCATACACTCTAAAATGTCTATAAACAATAACATTGCTGCAATATAATGGTAACAATGATATACTCCTCCACAATATCATAGAAATTGTAAAAAAAAAACCAACCCGATATAGAACAAAATGTTAAATAATACATACGTATTGTAAACATATCCCTTTGTCATCTCAATCTTCACTATCTTATACTTTCATATGATCTTTTACCCCTGTCGCTTGACTCCAGGGCCCATAAACCTCCCCTGCAGATATCAATCAACAACTAATAACATAAAACCAATCGTTACAACTGTACTATGAATTATTTTCAAAATGTAGTAAAAAAGATATACTCTTTGTAAATTCATTGATTTGATGGAATGGTTCCAAAATACACAAACACAAACATAAACGCAAATGAAAAGGGTAAAAGTGGGAAAAATACATCCTGGCAGTTGATGGATGATTTATATTGAATGAAGAAAACAAACAGATGTGGATAGGAGTGGTGTGCTAGATCAATCAAGACAAGTGCAGAGCTGAAATGATAAATGAATTAGAAATAAAGCTAATGGTGACACGTTGTAAATATTTCATTACACACTTAACTTTCTCCTATAATCTTTTCAGCTTATGTCTTTGTGTTTGTTTGTTTGTTTGTTTGTTTGTTTGTTTGTTTGTTTGTTTTTTGTTTATCTCGTAATGTCAGTCCTTGCCTTTTAATCTAGTGTCGTGTTTGTGTCATACTACTGTGAGGCATGAATCCATTATACATTAAATCATTACTACCTTTTTTTAATAGTGTTCTGGATCCGTGAGTTGATTTAATCGAGAAAAAATGATATGCACCTCACTTCTTGATGTTCTTTTGCGACTACGATCCGTGAATACTGAGGACACGAAAATTTTGATGGAATATCACTGTTGTAGAAATGAGATTTATCCATACAATTTTGATAGCACAACGATTATCATTTCTTTCTTTGTTAAAGTTACGGAAATTATATATTTAAGTAGATACTTCTGTGAACCTCCATGCTGACATTTTTTCCGATGAACAAATGATCACATATCTTTCGTTTACCAACCAGAAAGAATATTTATTTTATTACCTAGAGTTTGCAGAAAATACCCAATAGAAGTTGAACAGCTTTGATTATTTCTACTTGTATTTTGTTTTTAGCAAAGTGACTCAGGGATGGTTTCATCATCTTAATCTTAATTTTCAGTATCAATCAATATCATCAGTATTAGCAACAGTAGCTGTGGAGATGGTAGTAGCATGGTCTCTATCTTCAATATCAGAAAGATTTAGAATAGAAGTAGCAATATTAAATCGATTATCATTATCATAAGGACACATGATTTAGCTAAAAAAAAATATGGATTGATAATACGAGGATTTTTCATTGTTAGGGTTTACAATGAAATATCATCTTGCAAAGAATCACTTGCTTTGTCATTAATACTCATCAACAGTCAATTTAGTTCAAATGAAATCATATGTAATCAGAATGAAATGTTTTACATACTTGACCACTAACACACACACACACACACGCACACACACACACACACACACACACATATATATATATATATATATATATATATATATACATATATATAATTAAAAGAAACATACGATTCATCTCTCTTATTCTGAAATAGGTTGCCTGAACGCAGCCGAAGAACATGCATCTTTATTAGATTACAAATCGATGTTTTCATATTCTGCAGGCATTCATCACTTTTTGGATGTGAAAATTTAAACGTGTCCGTAATCCTTGGAGAGTTCATTTTTGGAGTTGTAGCGCATTCTTATCTCGCACAAACATGCAGTGAGGATTGTACATAAAATGCACTTACAAAAGATTTACTCTCAAGAAGAGCTACATTATAAGTTGATCATGGAAGTATTGCACAGCCTGATACACCAACCTTTGCTATCATAACACGTTGCAGAGCACATGCCATTTTTAGAATGTTGCTTTTCATTCAAAAACCTTCTTGCGTTACCAAGTACATGAAAAGTATACACAAACACAACGCTATCCCATCGCATGAGGATTAAACCCTTCAAACAATTTGGTTACGTCTACATGTACAATGTTTTGTGAACATTCAAGCAATTGAAATAGTTATGAGGAGAATCATATGATAAAATTTTGCTGGTTGCTTTGACTTTACTTTTGAGCAGTTGACATTAAACTAATGTAGTCCTACATGGCGTTTTAAGTATATTTTGAAGGGTATTCTATTTCAATTTTATCACACTTTGACAATATTATGTTGTACTCATTACCGTGCATTGTAATTTTCTACGGGATTGCTGTCATCTTTTTCTACAGAATTAAGAGAAAAGAATGGATGGTGACGATGAAAAAGACAGAGACAAAAGAAGAATACTTTGGTTACAGAACGTTACCATGGTTACGGAAAACTACTAGCCGTGAGAATGGAAATATTTTGTCATGTCCCCCGAGACTGATTGCGAGTAGTTTTAAGTTTCCTATATCTTCCGTGCTTGAAACCAAAAATCAAGCCTTACCCTGCCCGACGCTTAGCCTACCGTTCTGGGGACGTCAGAAGAGAGTGTCTGTCAATGTCTGTAGGAATTCACCGGGTTCAGTCGGTGTAATCTGCGCTATTTTATCTTCATTCAGTTTGTTTTGGATTGTATTCTCAGATTTAAAGTAAATATTGTTTATCTCTTCTGTGGATTCCCACCTATACATTTACATAAAGTTATTTAATTCTGATGTACTATTTCTGATATCGGACAAAAACGTTATTCAATGATATGATAAAGCAATTTCTGCTTCAAACCTCAACAACGTGGCACAATTTCCTTCCCATGCACCGTAATAGTAGCGTTGTTTATTGATAGTAGAGGTGCTGAATATGCTGAATGTGCTGAAGAGTTTGATCGTAAATAGAGTAACAAAGAGTTAAACGCCTTTTTTAACCACTTAAAGTAAGTCCATCTTCAGATAGACCAAAATAGAACCTTTTCATTACTGTGATACCACATTTGTTACATCAACAAGGAATATTCTTGAACGTTCTGATTAAGAATGTCTCATATTTTCTTATTATTTTTTTATTTTCTTAGGAGCTCTTATCACAATTCATTTCATTCCCATTATCTTCAGCATCACCACCATCACTTTCATCTTCATTATCACATTTTTCCTCATCATTACCCTGTCATCATCATCATACATCATCATCATATTTCACACACTCTTATTCGTATCTATGCACTAGAATATAAAAACATAATGTATTTACAGTGTATTATATTTTGTAGTATTTCTCCATTCCTCAAACAATATAATTTTTGTGTGTATTATGTAGATAGGTCCCTGGGCTGCCACGTGCTCAAGCTTTTGCTGATAGTGGCAGTCCTTCTTCCGCATAATTTCTCAGATAATTATTTGGAAATTTGGTAATACGAGTTATATTTTGTTGATGAAATTAATTTACACATCGATTTTCCTTCTTTGAATCATGTACATTGTAATCTGCTTACTGATATTCTCTGTGATATTACTGAAAAGAATCTTGATTTATGTATGAAATTGTGTTGGAAGAAAAATAAATCAAACAAACAAACAAACAAATATCTCAAATTAACAGAAATAGAGTTAACTCGTTTTAATTCTTCATATTTTTCCAATTTTACCTTCTTGTCGTAAATCATTTTATTGTTTCCAGCGTAGCGATGTTTCTTTGCATTCTCTCTCACTCTTTTAACCAAATCCTTCGACACAAATATCATGCGAATATTTTTGAAGGTAATAAGAAACTGTTTTTTAAAGGTACTGTGATTTAATTTTGACCTATTTTTCTTTTCACATTTAAATGCATGGTGTTCGATAGACATCATGATTATGAAACGAGATATGAAATGAAGCAGTATAGAATGTCGTTATTCCAGTAAACCAGGCCACGAGAAAGTCCTGAATAACGAATGCATTGACTGTGCCGTGACGTCATAATGGCAATTAGTCATTACACATGTAAGGACAAGCTGTCTTGGAACGTTGTCTATTCAGATAAGATGGCAAAGGCTGTTTGTTCAGAAGTAAAGATGTTAAAGATCGGACATTCCTTTTTGCAAACGTCATGGAATTCGCATGGTTGAAGTATGTCTTCAAACAGAGCGTATGAAATTTTGAGGTGATATACCTCAGAGATTTTAGAAACGATATGAAAAAACAAACTAACTCCATGTCATTTTAGAATACGTTTCCATTTTGCATCTAGAATAACGGTTGGATTCGTTATTTTTTCTTTTTTGTAGTATAGATAACATTCTCTTCAAATGTAAAGTATCTATTCCCCTTCCACCATATAGAGAAATTTCCAGTTTTATCATTCTGTAAAGAGGTCGGAATCATCTCTTCAATATACCAGCTTATGAAAGGAATATGATTTGCTAGGTATCAAAAGGGACATACGAAGTTTAAGTTATTTTCCTCACTATGAAATATTGCATGTATGAAGATAGTACACAGCCGGCAATTATTTCATCTCAGCGATATCGTGTGCAAAATAGCTGAAGATAATGTAACTTTTCTTGTAGTTTCAAGTAAATGTGTTCTGGGTGAAAAGAGGGAAGTGATTTCATGCTTTCCTCCTTTGTCTTACTACCTAACTAATATAATAATCTTTTCTGGTATATGACTTTGACCTTGCAGTTGTTATCAAGTTATGCTTATTTCAAGCGGTAGTCCTTCTGCTTACAATGTATTGCCCTTAGTTAATAAAAGAATATAGAATAACAATAAGGTACAAGTACAACAATTTGCCATATGAACTAGTATATGTATGACAATGTTCTTTATACTTCCTACTCTGCAGACACCAATAGAGTCGGTATAGTCAAAGTTAAAGTAATATTCAACGAAAATGCTACTGCCCGTTATCTTAAACAACGGCATGGATTTACGCGGTAAAACAGAATGATACCGCAACAATGATATATGAGTAACAACCATAAAATTCTTACAAGCAGTTAGTATAAGTTTTGTAAAATGTGTAGTAGTAATAGTAACATCAGTTGCAATAGACATTATTACAGTTGTAATCATAATGATAATGAAAATGATGGTTTGGGCTGTGGTAAATTCAGAGTGATGGACTAGATCGTAATGCTTAAACTTACTGTGGCACAATCATAATTATAATTTCTAACAGAATCAAATCTGAATTTCGATTTCTTCACCTCTCATGAAGAAGAAGAAGAAGAAGAAGAAGGAGAAGAAGAAGGAGAAGAAGAAGAAGAAGAAGAAGAAGAAGAAGAAGAAGAAGAAGAAGAAGAAGAAGAAGAACAACAACAACAAAAGTAAATCTAGTCACAATAGCATCAGACATTGCATTCAATACAGTAAGTAGAATCGAAGCAAGGAGAATCGAATATGAAGCATGCTGCTTAAATCATTGCAGGTCTCGAACCCTATTTATCCCCATTCTTTTTTCCCCGAAAGCATCGTGCGCAGTCTACCTTAACCGGTCTGTGTGTCAATAAAAAAATTATCATCATATACTTCCCGGCTGCATTTCAAATCCAATTTGTATAACAGCTTCTATGAAGCTGGATAGAACTGAACCCTATAAGCTACTTTGTTTTTGTATTCCCCCCTTTTTTCCCTTATGATATCTGATGAGAAATTTGGCCAGTCACGCACGTCATTATGACGTTTCTGGTGAAATTCGTGCGTATTGAACGCGCGCAAATTTGCACTCATTCAAAAACCAGACAACCACGATGGACTTGTGGCTGTAAGCAACCAACGCAGTTGCGCCCTGTGCTAAGGCCCATTTTCAACGACGAACGCAAACGCCAAAGACAATTTAAAGTTTCTGAGACTTTGAAGAAGCGATCAGAAATCGATACTTTTTTCCTCTGTCTCTCTCCTTGCTCTTTTTTCTTACTGAAAAGGAAGAAAAGGAAAACAGCTTTATTTGCACAGCGGTTCTTCCGTCGTCAGACGAGGCGCGCGCGTTGTGTTGCAAGGGGAACATGTATCCCTTCGTGGAGCCAGCAAAATCTCCTTAATTCCATTATTTCCAAGGACGAAGTCGACGAACAGAGAATGATGTTATGGTATCCCTCCATATACCTCCCGAAGATTGAGGCCTTGTGTGTAATGTCACTGCCGCAGAACCTGAGAACTTCTACCGTTATTCGACATCACTCCTGAAGGGGGGTTATCCAAATTTAATATTCCCGCCGCTTTCGTGGTCTTGACGTTGGCTTATGTTGCAAACTGATGAAACCAAAGAAATAAAGCAGCCAAATTTCTCCAAGAACAATAGTCACGTTTTGATTGTTTCTTCACGGTTGACTGTAGCATTTCGTAATATCCTACGTTGCCATGACAACGTATACTACTTGTTCAGGCACGAGAAACTGTGAAATATACAGCCAGAGTTAGAGAGAAAGAGAGGGAGAGAGGGAGAGAAGGAGAGACAAGAAGAAATCCCATCACACCTACCAATACCCAATGTTCCAGCTGCACCCCTACAGATCCCAAACGAAGAAATGAGCCCCCTACCACGGGATCGAAACATTTTTATACCAAATTCAGAGGCAATTTGACGCAAGTAATCTGACTTTGACTTGTATATTTTCCCCACTTTCTTTCCTTTCTTGTATATTTATGTTTCATCAGCGGCGTTCATGGTGTATCTATCTACATATTGTAGTCCTGCAGGCATGGCGAATTTGGCGTGCCCGCTGTATCTATGAATGGCGTTAAGTCCTTTTGTCGCTCCACGTGCATTTTTTATTAATCCATTGTCGCCTAGTCTGATGTATAGCAAATTAAATCTTACTTTCATACAACCGCATTATTCCCCTTCTCCATCGGTCCCGTTCTTACACTGACGTACACATCCAAGAAGGCAGCTCGAGAGTGGAGGGGAAAAAATTACCTTTTGTATATTTCATGAGCCCTTACGACCTTGGTTTCTAAAGCGATTTAACTCTCCATTTGGCTTTAACAGTTATTTTTATTCCACATACGAGTTCTCCCTTCATCCTATCCCCCTCTCCCTCTTCTGTTCTTCTCTCTTTCGTTCTGTCCATCCCTTCTCTAGCTTCCTGTCTGTTTCTTTCCCATTCCTCTCTTTCTTTCATGATATCTTCCGCGCCATCTCCTACGCCACAACATCCTAAGTTTGGCGTCTGTAACTGTCTCGGTTTTCCTTTTCCTTTTGTCATTGTACTAATTCTGCATGGCCGATCTCAAGCCAACATGTTTTGTGCTAGTCTTCCCATCTCTCCATCTCTTCATTCTCCCTATGTCTTTCCCTCTTCTTGTCAACCTCCATATCTTCCCATTCCATCGCGCTCATCCCAATATTGTCATCATCGTGGATTGATGGTAAGAAGACTTAATCGTGCGTGTGTGTGTGCGTGTGTGTGTGTGAGAGAGAGTTTGTCTGTATGTATAGATGTGTGATAGTAGCAATGGATGAAGATGGAGACAGAGCGAGGAAAAAAAATGTTAGAACGAAGAGACAGAGAGGGAGAGGGAGAGAAAAAGGGAGAGGTAGAGAGAGAGAGACCAGGGGGAAGATTTTATCAATTCCAACATCAGCTCTTTGCATTCGCAACTGCCTCATGTTTATGGATTCGTCGACAGATTCTAATCAGCTTTTTCCCCCTCGTCTCCCCCCTTTTTTTTAATGTGTGTGATTCCCGAGCAAATGTATATTTCTCTGTGCGGACGAATTCTTCTGCCAAATGAATCAATTAGTGGTAATCGGGAGTGCAATAGTGAGAGCAGGGATACCTTCACGCTAGCTTCTTTCTCCCCCCTTTCTGCAGGATCTTGTTAAAATCATCCGGCCCCCGCGGCAGAGAGATACAGCTCCATGATTCCTCTCCCCTTCCAACTATCTCTTTGTTTTCATCTACTCCAGTGAAAATAACCATCTACCGCATTTTCCGACGAATTAAGTTTCTCTTCAAAGTGTTGGAAGTTCCCAGGAATCTGGAATAGGTTTTAAGGTTCTTTTTTGTTGTTGGCCTGATCTCCGTAACCATAGTAACGGATGAAGAGCATGAAGCACATTCAACTTTTAATCCTCCTCTCCCTACTTTCCAACCTAACTGATTTATAGTACTATTTT
>NW_027271712.1:1212500-1311530 GCF_040938485.1 Diadema antillarum
TGCCATTTTCATTTGGCCGAATAGATAAATGATAATAATGATAGTGATAATAATATGTATGTGTGTATGCGTTAGTGTGCGTGCAGGAAACGAATCTAATGTCCTTTGCTTTGACGTAGGGTGCAGGAAATATGTTACAATTTCACAGTGTACAGGCTAGACTTGACAAGAATCATGTTTACAAGACCAAAGTTCCACATCTATAAAGAAAAAAAAAACAGTTAAAGAAGAAAGAGACATCCACACTCTTGCAAAGATCATCTTTTTGTGAGAGGCAACCAAAACCCCCATGAGTCCATCAGCCCAGTGAAGTCATGCTTATGCTGACGGTGTCCTGCTTCCTTGTTGATTCGAATGCACTTCCATTTTTGATCTAATACAACCACAAACTGTTTGTTTCATGATAATCATGCTGTAGCATTTTATGAGGTTCCTTTGTTATGCTCTTTTGTAATTTAGCTGTACAGTATTTCGGTTAATTCCTTACAACTACTTACTTTTATTCTGTTTCGTCTTGAGAAGCAGAATGTATGCAAACAAACAATCAGAAAAATATTTAACAAACAAAATCTTTCATTCAGAAAAGAAACTTAACTGTCTGTATTTGAAAAAAGAGGAATGGTGCATGCCCACTTTAATTTTTCCGAAAATGAGAAGAATATTGCATCCGGTTGAAAAACAGGACAAAACAAAACAAAAGAAACGAACGAAAAAAAAACCCCAAAACAACAACAACAAAAAAAAAAACAAAGAGACCTCCGTTTCATATATAAGCGAGTGCTCCCAAAGGTTAGAATGCATGCCGAAGGGAAGTGCTACACACACTCTCGCTCTCTCATAAGTGTCTTTTTTGTGGTTAATTTAGATAAAATCTGCAATCAAATCAGGGATATGAAATTCCCATGCTCATCCCCTCAAGAAAATCCGACATTTCAAAAATGTTAAAGTTTATCGCCTAAGCCAATTCAGTCTTACGAATTAAGCAGTGAGAATTAGATGGCATATACTCGTGTGGGCTTTGTAGACGGATGTGACGTGTACGGTTGGAAGTAACCATGGTAACTCTCCTTAAGTCTGCTAACTTTTATTTTCTTTAATACGATTTGGCGGTAAAACTGCAGGTATTGGGTCAGCATGGTTATGGATTAGAGAGTAGGGGTTCAACTTAAGACGCACATTGCTATCTCGTAATATCCGCGGATTTTCTCGCCTTCTTTTTGTTCAACTAAAAACAACAATTACAACAAAAACAGGGCAAGATACTTCTTGTGAATAGTAAAAAAAAAGTGGTGTTACATCTCATTTCATTGCATTTCAATCTTTTTACAAATGTCACAAGAGAATTGCGTAAAAGAGGAACACAATTATACAGATACAGAAGGGTTAGTTATGAAATATAAATCATTGGCGAAACATTCTCGTGACTGCTTGAATACGTACAAAACTATCCCGATGTGAAATCGTACATAATATTCGGTTTACACGTATGTTCGAAATACACATGTCATTGTTTTGTTGATTTTACTACCTAATGAGCGAGTACAAAACAAGGCACATATAGTATGCTCAAAGATAAAACACTATCAGATATATTTTTTCGTTCACTTAACCTTTGCTTATTCATAGATTAAAGCGTGAAGACCACGATGGTAATGTTATCTGAAAGTAGATAGCTCCAAGGACTGCCCTGACGCTTAGACTACGTAATATAAGATAATAATGGCACAACATTTAGGGCAATATCCATTGAATAATCATATACTATTCGTGTACGTACAAAAACTGATATTAGTTGGAAAAGGAATTTTACAGGAAAATTTGGTTTGTAATTACATAATATTCTTACTATGATTATGCGAAATGATAGCAAAAACAATTGGAATTGTGTAATATCCACTAAATTATTATTGTCCTCAGAGATCATGTAATCTCCCACTTTAAATACGTGTTTATTCGGTGCGTGTTATTCATTGATATTATAATCTCTATTATTATGAGATTCCATCTTTGCAACGGATATGCGTGTCCTTTATCACAGGTTCAGCCGAGTTACCTCCTGTTTAGTTACAAGGGATCTATGCAATCAGAAGGGGCCCAAATATGCCCGATCTTTTTCCTTTCACAGACAGAAAATCAAGGGTTATTGATTTTTTGTTTGCCTTTGTTTGTATCGGAGAGCGGAGGGTAGTGAGCCCGAACGGCGCTCGGAGCCCTTGCCTAGTCGACTAATCGCACCCAAGAGTAAAAAACACCCTCAGTCCCACGCATGTACTTTCGCCGTTGTGCCAGTCAAATTTGACGGATGACTATACATCATGCGTGGCAGCGCAGTGATAAAGATCTATTGTCGACAAAACCACAATTTTCATTCAGGCTATTTCATTAATAATTTCGCGATAAATATTATCACTTCTGCGTCCCTCCGAAGAGTCGTCAAGTAACGTCGTTTTGAGAACACTCGTCGCCCCTGTTTGCCACGATTACACTCAGTTTTTCAATCACGCGACGCTTAAAACAATAAAGCATGATAGGTGTGCGTCGAGAGAAACATAAATTTCATCTCTCGAACGATTTGCACAAAAGTGCGATAAATATGTTAACTGTTTTTCCCTTTGGCTCTTTTTTTTCCAACGAGGATTATCAATCACTCGTAATCTTTTCGATTGTAAAAAGTAAAAATTTGGGCAAGAGCTAAACTTTCTTACTTCTTTTCCTTTTTCTTTCCGGCAATGCAAAATGTTCATGGGACTGATGCAAACATTGTCCTATAGTAAAGTGTGATCATAGTACTCAGCATGTGTGTCTTTAGCAATTTTCACATTCTGTTCTAAATGACAGATTACGCAGTAGATCTTAATGGTGACAAAACCTCGTTTGGTGACCAGTAGTCGTTGAAAGTGACTGTACAAATCTTGAAACTAGCAACGTGTTTTCATATAACAGTTTTGTCATAAAACAGGTTGCTTCCTAATTACGGCAATAGCGTAAATACATGTCACTCCCGTTGCCCGCAAGCGATGGATTATTACCAATACATAAATCTTTCATATTTTACCAAAACCTCTTATTCCTATAAAGTACCTGGCACATAACGTCTAAACGTATTTTTTTCACACCGTGTTAAAGTGAGCTTTAGAGTGAAACAAGTAAATTCAGTGGAACAGTTTGGTAAGAGTTTAAAATCGAACGTAAGCTAAGAAGGCTGTAAAAATTTGGAATTTTCACATTCAGTCATAATCATTAGCCACACCCTCATGTTACACATGTGCACAATTTGGTAGAGGTGGTAGACATGATGATAACTATCACCTCAAAATTTCCCATTAACACACATTTTCAGTATATATCTTTTTAAAACATCAAATGAGTCAAAAAAATGACTTTGAGGGAAGAGGAGATTGCAGATGCTAAATAATTACCAAAACATGATTTGATGATATTTTCGTATACACATCTTTGTGAGAGTTTTGAGAAAATTGCATTATTGCCTCTCCCAACTTCGTGAAGCTCTAAAACACTCTATTAAAAAAATAATTTCAACATTTGTTAAATGGTTGCTACAAATTTGCTGCTACCTTTTTTAAAACAAAAGCAGGGAGTCAGAAGCATGACCTTAGATCGAATATTTGTAATTTGAATACCAACTCACCAAATGTTGGAATACAATTAAATTCAGGGCAATCATGACAATTATAGCGATACGATAGTAGGGATAATTATAGTGCTTATACTATAACAAAACAATTATGATAGGCGTAACATCAGTAATAAGTACTATAGAGATCCAAAATATAAAGGCAATTAGGGCCTATCGAAGGGAATCATCAAGATAGAAGTCGTATTGATGCAGATGGCTAATAAAAGATAGAAATCATGTGTGAGTTTCATTTTCGACATCAATCGTAATGATATCAGTTACCTATTATTGAGTGTTTAAAAGACCTAAAAGAAGAGTGAAAGAGTTAATGGAGAAGATGATTATTAAAACACAACCTTCCAGGGCACATGTCTGGAAAAAGAACTTTGTGTCCTTTATCAACAGCTTCACTTGAGCTCCTCCTTGTTTTCCATGAAATGAAGTGACAGGGATGTTAAAATCCCAACATCATTATCGGCCTTCAATGGGGGATGAATACCGGTTGAAGATCTGGATCCTTCTATCACAGCGCACCATCGCAGCTACCTGACAAATCCTCCTGGTTACGGTTATCCCTCTTCCTAGAGACCCTGAGTTATTCTCGTCTGTGCGTGGCGCAGCTGCAGACCTCGGACGTTAATCCACTGTTCATTCCGTAGGTCTGTTGACGGATTAAGGGCGGACTAAGGGTGGATTAAGGTAGAGGTGAAACGAACAAAAGGCTTCATGCGCGAGACAAGGGAGAGAACACTCAGACCTCATGCTAATCCCCTGAAAACCCATTTGTCCTTTTTCTCTAAAATCCTATCTTTTTGGGTTTTTTAAATCTTTTATCAACAGTCCGTAAAAAAAGAATCATATCAACGAACTGTCCTCACTCAGAAACGATTGTTTAAAGTACTTTTTTGAATAACGAAAAAAAAATGACTAAATGCTCTATTATTTATAAAACTTACTCTATATCTTTCGTCATGTCAGGATTCGTATAGCCTAGAGCAAGCTACATTGAGATGTTGGATGGAGAGTATAGTCATTTGCATTTATAGTCGTCAAAATATATCGATAGTCTACAGTCGACTATTCCCTCATACTTCGTTGTCTGTATCCAAAAACAAAGTAGGCCTACAGCTTATCATTATTGCGTTCAGTTTTTAATATACCATTTAGTTTGAAGAAATTTTGTATGTATAATCGGAATAATCATTTAAATTGGACGATATCAGCAAATAATATGTCCAACACATTGTATGACTTCGTAAACGGGCAAATGATCAATATTAAAGCTGTAATACGAGTTCTTTTTGTCATGTTGAGATTTCATTTAGTGCGAAGAGAGTTAAGAAACCAAGAAATGGAACGCACACATAAGTATACATACACACACAACCATCCAGTAGATTCTATCTCAGCAACAGCGAGGTACCAGGTTGCAAGATTCTTCATGTAGTCGTATCAATTGCAGGTAAAAAGACGATCCAGCGGTTACACATGGAAAATGAAGGAACCTGTTTAATTAATGTCAGAAAAGAGTCATTACTTTCATTTCAAGTGAAAAGGTCTCAGAATTTGAATATTGCCTTCGTGGCCTTACAAGAACGTGGTAAAGAAATTTGGAACAAAACATATTTGAAGGGGGCTAAAACTTTTTTTCTTTCCCTCTCTCCCCCCCCTCACTCACACACACACACACACACACACACACACACACACACATACACACACACACACACTCTCTCTCTCTCTCTCTCTCTCTCTCTCTCCCTCTCTGTCTCTCTGTCTCTCCTCTCTCTTCCGGCATGACAGCGACTTACTGTAGGAATTTGTTCAGGGTTTTTGTTTCGGATTAGTTAGGCTAGTTATAGGTCTTTTTGACAGCTTCTTTGTTTCATCCATTTTCAATGTATATCAGTCAATCGATCATATAATTTCTTGTATTACGTGTGGGGGAATGCACCCTACAAGCCCAGCTTTTTAGCATTCCTCCCCATTTCCAACATTTTCGCATACTTACATTTTTTGTGTAAAATCATCCTTTATTTTGTATCATGATGAAATTTATCACTTTCTGTAATATATTTATATGTTTTTGTTGGAAATGAAAAATAAATGAATGAATGAATGAAAAAAAAAATCTTACAAGACTTTATTCAAGCGCGCAAGTTTGAGACTGTGTTAGTAATGAGCTCGAAAATGAGTGTTTGAGTCGGTTAGGAAGGTATTGCTACACCTCAGGGCAATGGCCGGTTGTTATTTTAGCTGCTAGAATAAATCTAATTAGATATCATAGTTGATATATTTAGTAGTTTAGAATCTATGTTTAATTTGCCCTCTCTGCTTTATTTGTTATCTACTCGGCTTTTGTTCCAATCCCCCCCCCCCCCAAAAAAAGAGAAAATGATGCTGTTACAAGTTTTGTATTGTATATAAATCTGCCCTCATGATGTTCCTCTTTTTCATGACTGACGAAAGCAGTTATTTCGTCGACGAAATGACCATGTCGCTATCATTTCGTTGACGAAATGTTGTCATTACGTCGAGAAAATATTCTTTTCGTCGACGAAATGACTGATGTCATAACGAAATATCCCATGCGGCACTTGGCGCTCCATGGTCTTCGTCCATTGTTTAAACTATGGACAAGAAAGACTGTACAACCTTTGTGAATTCGGGCCTATCATGTGTCCTCTCATGTCGTCGACGAGGGGACTCTACAAAACACCGGTGTTATGATAAGATTGGTAACCACTAGAATGGCTATCGGTGTTTGATTTGTCTGAAATTAGTCGGCAATTGGTCGGAATCTAGTTGCCGACGAAAAATGTTTATACCAAGGCTAGAAATAACTGAAGACCATTCCGAAAGTGTTGGCGACCTGTCGGCGACCTGTTACCTAAAATTTCACAACCAATAAAAGATAACAAAGAAACAAATAAACAAACAATTTATGCAAACAAACCAACCAAAACAAACAAACAAGTTTTTAAAGGCTTTTAATGCAGCACCGAAATCCTGTAGCCGACTAAAACTGGTCGTCTACCGGCCGCCAACAGCCGCCAACCAGTATTTGTTGTAGACTTCCGAAAAAGCTTCTTACGACCTCTGACAACCAACTGTTGACCAATGACTTCAGAAGTCGTAGAATAAACCGCGATCGGTCTTCGCTTATGTGCGACCAGGGGATATTCATAAAGCTGTTCTTAAAGTTACGAACAATTCAAGAACGACTGGTGATAACTTTTGATGAGCTACACCTATCAGAATACAAGTGTGTATCAATAATTCAGCACAAGAACTGATCACCAGTCGTTCTTAAGTCGTTCGAAACTTTAAGAACAGCTTAATGAAACGCCCCCAGGGCCTAACATCAGAGACTACGGTAAAGACGATTTGCCGATACATCGCCTTGTAGCCGTCATACTAACAGAATTTGATCACTGTATATGCTTTGCAAGCTGAGTGTTAAAATATGCCAAGATTATGTTTGCTCAGATCGTCAATCTTTTGAAATCTCTTAACATTTTGACGTACAGATCCCGTGACTACTGTCGCTGCTCTCAGAAAGGGCAAGGACGGATATGAGAGAATTTTTCTAGAAGAGGTACGAGACAAGAGAAGCGAGAAAACAAACTCGAATAACATGAAACACATAAGAAACAAAACAACAACAACAACAATGCATTGAGTGAGTTGTGATAATATTCAATACATACACTGATGTAGGATGAGGCTCAAATGATTCATTTTTCCTCTATAATCTAAAATTTGATTTCACGTAGGAGGGATGTAACTGGATATAAGGGGATGCTAAACCTCACTTACTGACAGCTTGATTATCATGCATCAACTCCATCCCGCCCACAGTATTTTTTCTCATTATAATGACTTTGTAACCGACATTCTTGTACCATGTTCGTCTACATCAAGTCTTCCAGTCTACAAAAAAAGAGGAAGAGAGAGAGAGAGAGAGAGAGAGAGAGAGAGAGAGTAAGGGAGAGAGAGGGGGATTAATCTGGCAGAATCTATCATCGTCATTGTCACTGTTATCAGGCAATTAAAGGAACTATACAGTATTAATGGAGATGAGAATTGGGCTTATAACTTTTTTTTGCGAAATACCAAGGAAACACTTATGATATAGTACAGAGCATACCATTTTAAGAGGAATTCAAAGTTTATTTGATGAAAATCGGGTTTGGAATGACTGAAACATCCAAAAACAAAATAAAACAAAGCGATCGTAATAAAGTGTGGGTCCCACACTTTACCAGAATCGCTCTTTTTCGGATATCTCAAGCATTTAAAAACAATTTTTCATCAAATAAACGTTGAATTCCTCATAGAATTACATGCTCTTTCATACTTCATAAGAGGTTTTTCACTATTTCACCAAAAATGGTTGAAACCTGAAATTCGGTCTCAACCAAAACTGTATGATCCCTTTAAAGAACAGCACAGAAAGATATCTTTGGAATACACGATCAATGAACATTGTGGCTTTGGATTCATTTTCATATTTTGGGGAAAAGAAGAAAACGAAAGCAAAGAGAGTATCATTATAAAGAAGAATGCTATTATTGTATCAAGAAGCGTAGTAGAAGACCGATCAGAAAACAATGCAGATATAATAAGCAATTTGCAAAAGACAACAATCAAAATAACAACAAACTCAGAAAAACTGCATTAGCGACACGATATGGGATATTAGACTGTACGAAAAGGTATTTGATTCCAACGGCGAGCAATCGAATTCAACGTGAAGGTGTCGTAATGTCATGCATACCTCTTGAAAACAAAACAAAACAAAACAAAACAAAACAAAAACAGAAAATCCCTTGTAATCATGACAGCGGTTACGTTATTAGACTTGAAATTACAAAGCAACAGATGAGTCTCCTCTCCTCTCCGCTGTGAAAAAGTGGTCCTGACGTGAGGTGCGGAGAATAGTCTAGTGGCGTTTATCAATAAAGCACTTTCCAACTTGAAAAACTTTCGAAAAAGCTTCTTACGACCCCTGAAAACCAACCACTTGACCAATAACTTCATAGGTCGTAGAATGATCCGCGATCGGTCTTCGCTTATGTGCGATCAGGGGGTGTTCATAAAACTGTTCTAATATAGATACGAACAATTTAAGAATGACTGGTCAACACTTTTGATGTGCTATACATATCAGAATTTCAATAATTCAGCACAAGAACTGATCACCAGTCGTTCTTAAGTCGTTCGAAACTTAAGAACAGCTTTATGAAACATCCCCCAGAGACTATCAGAGACTATACGGTTCAGACGATTTGCCGATAGCCGTCATACCAACAGAATTCAATTACTGTATGTACTTTGCAAGCATTAGTGTTGAAATAGGCCAAGATTGTATTTGTTCAGATCGTCAATCTTTTTAAATCTCTTAATATTTCTTTTACATACAGATCCCGTCTGTCTCTGCTCTCAGAAAGAGCAAGGACGGATATGAGAGATTTTTTTTTTCTAGAAGAGCCATGAGTAAAGAGACACGAGAAACAAACTCGAAGAAGATGAAACACGTCAGAGAAAAAAAAATCTATGTTTTGAGTGAGTGGAGATAATATTCAATACATACACTGATATCGGATGAGGCTCAAATGATTCATTTTTTCTTTAAAATAATCTAAAATTCGATTTCACGTAGGAGGGATGTATAGCTGGAGTTAAGGGGACGCTAAAGCTGACTTACTTGATAGTTTGATTATCATGCATCAGTTCCATCTCGCCCACAGTATTTTTTCTCATTATTGTGACTTTGTAACCAAGTACTGTCCTACATCCCTGCACCATGTTCCTCTACATCATTTTTTCCAGTCTACAAAGAGAGAGAGAGAGAGAGAGAGAGAGAGAGAGAGAGAGAGAGAGAGAGAGAGAGAGAGGGATTAATCCAACAAAATCTATCATCGTCATTGTCCCACTTATCAGGCAATAAGAAAACAGCATAGAAAGATATAATTGGGAATACACGGTCAACAAACATTGTGACTTTGGATTCATTTCCATGTTTTGGGGGAATAGAAGAAAAAATGAAAAAGTATCATTTTAAAGAAGAATGTTATTAATGTAAAGAAACGAAGACCGATCAGAAAGACAATGGAGATACAAAAAAAAAATGAGCAATTAGAAAACTGCAACAACAAAAAACAACAAACTCACAAAAAACTGGATTAACGACACGATGTGGAATATTAGACAGTAAGACGTGAAAGATGTCATACATCATGAATACCTCTGGCAAAAGAAACAAAACAAAAACAAAGCAAAAACAAAAACAACACTAATATCATGTCAACCGTTACATGATTAAACTTGAAAACACAAAGCAATGAGTCTCCTCTGTTCTTCCATTATTCTTCCGCGCTGTGAAACAGTGGTCCTCTCGTTAGATGCGGAGATTCAGTCTGGTGATGTTTGTCAACAAAGCACTTTCCAACTTGAAATACAGCTGTAGTATGATGCAGCTGATCTCAGGTGGACAAAATCATACGATTGGATGAACTTCCATGGAATATGACTCCTTTTGTAAGTTAAGCGCCTGGAATAATTATTCAACCCCCCCCCCCCCCCCGCACATCTGTCTTTGTGTAAAAGAAGAAGAAGAAGATGATGATGATGGTGAATAATGATGATGATGATGATGATGATGACGATAATAATTATAATAATGATAACAATAATAATAATAATAATAATAATAATAATAATAATAATAATAATAATAATAATAATAATAATAACAATAATAATAATAATAATAGTAATAGTAATAATCGTAATAATAATAATAATAATAACAATAATAATAATAATGATAACGATAATAACAATAATAACAATAAGAAGTAGAAACTTATTCGACGCAACTGCAGAGAGCCAACGAATAATAAGCATCTACCACACTTCTATAGGATGAGTTTTTTGCTTGATTTTGTTTTGCTCTTGTCAAACCACAAACTGCTGCAGCAAAGACTTGTATCAATTTAATCTCCACGCCTGTTACTGCTCAGGCCGTCTGCCATTTCTATTTGTTTCTTTCTTTTCTCCTTGTTTTGCTTTGATTCTTATCGGCTTTCCCTCCCTTTCCCATGGCTCTTCATTCGCCTAGACTGTGGTGAAATTTGGTACTGGAAATAAATTTAAAAAAAGAAAAAAAAAAACACACACACATAATACTCAATGTTGAGCGACAGAACCCAAATTCAAGCTGTAACTTTGAAGAACTAAGACGAGGAAAGAGATGGCATATAACATGAAAATATATATAAGAAACAGTGAGAAAGAGAAGGATTAACCACCAAAGGTATGACGGTATGATAGAAGAGAGGGATGAACATAATATAAGAATTAAGACTTGGAAATATACTGTAAGTATTCAGAGATGTAGATATATTATAGTGATGAGCACTGGATATAGGGACGAGGAATGAAATGATAAAAGGAGTAATTCATGAAAGTATAAAGATGGAGAGTTTAAGAGTAAATGGTTTTAAAATCTTTGAAGGCTTCCGTGGCGGTAGAACGTTGGGTGGTAGAAGCCTTAACGGTGCGCCACATAATCTATCTTGGGTGTGTGGCCCGAAGAAGGGCCTACCCATAGAGCAGTCCCGACGTTTTGGCATGCATTCACTTGAGAACATGCTTGCTGTTAAAACGCCGGGACTGGGTAGGCCCTTTGCAGGGCCACATACACACCCAGAAAAGATGGTTTGAAAATGCAGGGACAGACGTGCTGACGGAAGAGTAGAAAAATGAAATGTTTGATAGGGAGGAAGGGAAGAAGATAAAAGCTAGGAGAAAGAGAGATATGAGAATGACAGAATGAGACTGATTGGTGGGGGATGTATAGATAGAAAGATAGTCATATAGTGAATGGAGATTCAGGAACGGGAGGGTGAAGGTATAGGAATGAAAATGATGATGAAGGAGAATGGGGGAAAGCATGGAGATCAAGGTATGGATGGTTACTGGAGCTGTAGTTTGTTGTTTCATTTTTCCATCTGAGAAGATGGTCGTGGATAAGAGAGATGGTCTTCCATGGGATCCAGGGGTCCGTTTCATGAAAGTCTTAGGAGAGACTTTCTCTCTCCTAAGTCCTACTTAGGAGAGACTTTGCTAAAAACCGTTTCATGAAAAAGCTATCGCATAAAGCTATCACATAAACTCAGACTTAGGAGAGACTTTTTCTAGAAACCATTTCATGAACAAAGCTAGCACATAAAGTCTCTCCTAACTTGGCAAAGCTATCACATAAATCTAGGAGTGGTCAGGAGCACTCCTAAGTTTATGTGATAGCTTTTTGAGAGAGCCATTGTATCAAAATTTTGTCTCATTTTTGGAGTAATTGACCCTAAATTTGGCATGTGTGACCACTGTCAAAAATAGATGTGCAAGATATCTTTTTCATTAATATCGCATAATACGTTGTCATGGCAAAGGCACATTTTCACAAAAATAATACAAATTGTTGTGGATTGAACTACTGCCCTCAGTTTTAAAGCAATGCAGTTGAAATTCAGCATAGAATTAGATAAATGTAATGTGTAGTTGTGCAAAACACTTTTTTTCATGTGTGGTGTGAAAAAAAATCTGTTGCCATGGCAACAAGTTTTTCTATATACCAATCACACAAAGAAATATGTGAATTGACCTAACTTCCTTAATTTCTTTTAACATTTGACCAAAAATTTGGCAAGTGACCACTACAGTATGTAGATGTGCAAAACTAATCTTTGGTTGTTGTTGAACAATACGTTGCCATGGTAACAACATTTTTTTCACTTAAAAGCATACAAAAATTGTGAATTCGCTAAATTTGTTAATTTTTGTGCATATGACTTGAAATTTGGCACACATGTGACCAGCATAGTGCGTAGATGTGGAAACTTCATCTTTCGCCATTGTTGAACAATGCGTTGCCATGGTAACAGCAGACTTTGAATGAAAATCATACAAAAATATTGTGGATTCTACAATCTCTCAGCTTTTGAGCATTTTGCTTGAAATTTGGTACATGTGACCACCATGATATGAAGTTGTGTAAACTTCATCTTTCACAGATATAGAACATTGTGTTGCCATGGTAACAGCATTTTCAATGAATATAATAAAAAAAGGTGTAGATTCAGTTTACTCCTTCAGTATTTGAGCATTCTACTTGAAATCTGGCACATAAGACTGCTTAAGTACATAGACTGATGTGCAAATTTCTTCTTTGTTCTTTTTCACACGTGTTGCCATGGTAACAGATTATTTTGAATGAAAATCATTCAAAAATATTTTGGATTCAGCTAACTTCCTAAGCTTTTGAGCATTTGACTAGAAATTTGAAACATGTGAAATTTATACTATGTACTTGTGTATATTCATCTTTCGTTACTACTGTACTGAACAGTGTGTTGCCATGGTAACATCATTTGTGAAAAATCATAGGACTTTCCAGTTTATTCATCTAATTCACTCAATTTTTGAGCACTTGACTTGCGATACATATAGACACACATGACAAACAGATTTTTTGAATTAACGAAACACAACTTTATTCAATGTTGAACAACGCATTGCCATGGTACAGCTTTTTTTTTTTTTAATAAAACCATATAAAGTTAGCGCTGGTTGAACAAACTCCCTCAGTTGTAGGTGGGGGTAAAAATCACAATGATAGTTCTAATTTCTGCAGGTATTCTTTGTTTCGTACTTGGATTTGATTTCACTTATCAATTGCCATAATGGGAACACATTTCATTGAAAGAGGCAGGAGGACATATGCCGACAATGATTAAATTATTCAATTCATTCACTGCTATCAATTTCATACTCATTAATATCAATTCCTCACAATTTGACTACATGTCATGTGAGTGATTATGTAATTGCAAAAACTATTGGAACAGCTGTTGCTGTCAAAATTTCATACATTTTATTCTCGTTGCCTGTTTCATTAGAAAATCTGATCTTAAAAAACATTATTTCATTAGAAAATCTGATCTTAAAAAACATTATTTCATTATTCAATGTCACCATAATCACAGCACAATTATCACAACCACATTCGTGATACTGGTAAGAGTCATTGTGAAAATATTATCACTCACAGTATTTTCTAGTATTACATTCTACTTCATTTCTACATTATAAGCTATGCCTAATTCTATCTTTCTAATCAAATAATAATTGCCCGCATAGACATAATTTCTAACTGGGTTACATAAATATTGCCGTCACACGCCTGGAAATAATAGCAAAAACAATGCACTGTAACGTTCACTGATGTATTTATGTTTGGATCGCTTATACATCAACAGATCTTTCATAATCATTTGAAATGTTTTCATGGTTTATTAATCAAAATATGAAAACAGCTGAACTTCACACAATGCTATCATTGCAAATATTTTGTAAGCATATGATAATATGTGTTGCAATCCACCTTTTTTGCACTCTAAGGTTCCCTATATCAGAATATTACTTATGATATTAATACAGGTGTACTAATAATAATGACCTTGTCTACTGCACAACAGCTTTTAATCATCAAAGATCAGAAATCAGAATTTGCATTTATCTGTTTTAAAATGCTTTCTTACACTTTACTTATATAAATCTTTTTTTTTTCAGAGTGCTTCAATTAACCCATTTGCTTTTCATTGAATTGTTTGCACACTTAATTTTTCTGTTCTGTTTTGTATTGTAATTTTTTTGCTTTTTCTTTTGAAGGGGGATTTCTCTCATTTCTGGTTTGGTTAATACATGTACCTGGCAAAGCACTTATGCCATGTGGACTATGTGGACTCGTCTATGACAAAACTCAGTGAAGTTCAGCAGTCAGACTGCAATAGTCTGATTGTAGCTTCATATCTAACACTGCAATTGTGACTCTGTATCACAAAATCAACAGAAAGTCACCAAACATGGATTTCTGGTTAAAGGGCTGGTGAAGTTTTGGTTGAGACCTGGTTTCAGATTTTTAACATTTCTTCTTTTTCTTTTTTTTTTTTTTGGGGGGGGGGGTGATATAATAAGAAACCTCTTGTGAAATATGAAAGACCATTAATTCAAAGAAGAATTCAATGTTTATTTGACAAAAATTAGTTTTGAAATGATTGAGATATCCAAAAGCAGAGTAAAACAAAGCGATTCTAGTAAAAGGTTTGTTCCATTTTTTATTAGAATCCTTTATTTTGGATATCTCAGCCATTTCAAAACCCATTTTCGTCAAATAAACATTGAACTCTTCTTTGAATTAATGCTCTGTAGCACTTCAATAGTGGTTTTTTAGTACAGCTGTATCCTGCAAAAAAAAAAAGGCCAATCCTGTTTCTGAAAGAGCACACTCTAAGTTTTAAAATGATGTACAACTGAATTCAGATGGACTCTCCTAACCTATTTGAATATTAGAAAGAAAGCACACACTCTGCAAAAGCATAGCTAGCAAATAGGTTCTGAAGTATACGGTCTATCTTAAGCTCTTAATCTTACCTAGCTATGTTCGGGGCAATGAATGGGACAAAAACTAGGATACAAAACTCTAGAGCAACAATAATGAAGGGATTATCAGATTAAGTTGAAATTGAGCATGCCAATTATGTGAACACAAAATAGAAAAGCAGACAGAAAACAGTCCAGATGTTGTTAGGTTCTGTAATATTACTCATGTCATTTGCAGCAAGTGCATGAAATTTGAAAATTTATCATGTGTGTAGGTCTAGCAACAATAGACCTATTCTTATTTTCCAAATGATGTCCTGAAAGACATAATATTCACACTCCATTTTAGGAATTTTTGTTGTGCTAGAAGCTTTTGTCATAAGGATCTATTACAAAATCACCATGAAATTCGCATTCATGACTTTCATCACAGTGCTGCAGGTACACATCAGATCCTCACATCTAATGCAGCCACCCTTCCCCCCCCCCCCCAATATTGTATATTAAATTTTGAAGGATTGAATCCACAGCGGTCAAAACCAACATATGTTATATTCAACCTGTCTGCATCATCTTTGGCAAGCTCCATGCCTTGAGAATCTATATGAAAGAAAGAAGAAAGAAAGGACAAAAGAAATAGAATATGGAAAAAATAAACAATACTGGTTACATACTGAAATTTTGCGACATGCAAATCACATCCCCTCTCCCTGACATTATACAGAGTGGTAACATGTGGGTGTACAGTTGAATGAATACACACACGACTACCACACATATCATTACACAGAGCTGCTTGTCAGCAATTTTATATACAATACATGTATATTAGCGACAGTTTAACAGCATCAAGGGCAAAAAAAAAAAAAAAAAAAATCGTCTGGGTTGTCATACACAAGAATTAGTGTATCAGATTCTTCCTGATAACAAAAAAGGTGTGACACAGACTCAAAATGAAAATGTGCCTGTGACTTAAATCACTCATCTGACATAATGTTATTCATTCATGTCAGTTAAGACTTATTTGACTTTTTTAGAAAGGATCGCAAATCATATCAGGCAAGCTGGGAGTTCAAAAATAAACAGAAAGATGAATTAATGGGTTATGCAACAAGTCAGCTGCATTGCCATGTCAGTGCATTAATCAACTATTGTGGCTGATATAGACATAAACATTGAATCAACTCCCAACTGGGGTATATAAATGCACTAATTTCTTAATTTCTCGTGTGGAACAGTTCATACAGAGGTGACATTGTTTGTCCGACAAGTCTACAATAATTGCTAAAATAAGAAAGACCAAATTACCTGTAACTGATATGTCATCAACAGAGGTTGCCTTTTTTCAACTGTTATTCAAGTTGTTTATTTTGTAAAATCTTTATACTTTCAGGTTTAATTTGAGAAAGCATACCTGTGTTCTGTCGTAGATAAGATGCTGCTATACAGTTCGTAGTCCAATTGCAGTCTGACTCTGACCTGGGTGAAGTTAAGCTGCAGCTGTCTGTCCCAAGGCTTGGTGAGGTTCAGCTCTCTTCAGGCCTTTGGGTTTGCAAATATAAGAACAGTTAAATGCCATACAAACAGAAACATCGGATGCACAAATGGGATATTTGTAAAATGTTTAAGATGAGTGTACATCTTTATTATAACAAGCAATAACAACAAAATGTTCATTAATTATTATCAATTTTGTCAGATATATTATGTGAACAACAAGTTGTAATTGCCAGTTTTCAAAGTTTGAATCACTATGTAATGAGCCCCTGTTAGGAAATTGTAAGAATTTTTAGTAATAAATGAGAGGGGAAATTAATAACAAGCATTCACTTTATTCAGTTGGCAGCAGAATTATTCAACCCCATTGCATTATGGACACTATGGCAAATGAAATAACATTACAATTACTAAATCATATACAAGTGGTGAACAGATAGTTTATGACAAATGCTTACCTGATCAATAGTCTTTGATTTGCATAAAGTTAGAAACTTTGATCATTCATGCATGAAGAGATAAGGTCCTGTGAGCACATTGTGGTCATTTCAGACCTTTCTGTGATCACTGAAGTGTGACGTGTTATGGTCTGATGATAACAATTAATTTCTTTTGTTTTTATGGAATTTTTGTAGTATCTTGCCATTCTATACACAACTCTCAGCATTTCAATGGGTTATATTCATTTTGACATGACTTAAACTTTGAATTATTGATATCATGGCTAAACCTCTGTACAAACTCTATGGTGGCAACTTTCACTAGAAATTAGTTCATTTAGATATTTTTGTGCAATGAAAACTGCCAACTGAAATATTACGAATCCTACATCAAATTCCATCATATTGTGTCACCTATCAAAACATTGAGTGAACAAACCATATTCAACGAAGTATTTCAGTGATCACTCAAAGGACTAAAAATGACCATAAATGTGATCACTGGACCATATCTCTTTATCCATGAATGATTAAAGTTTGTAACTATATGCAAATCAAAGGCTATTGATCTGTTATTTACTTGTAGCAAACTATCTGATCATCACTTGTATGATTTAGAAATATTCTCAGTTATAATGTAATTCATTATGCCAGAGTGTCCAAAATGCAAGAGAGGGGTTGAATAATTTTGCAGCCAACTGTAGATGATCAAGATAACATATGATTTCTCAACTTGCTTCAATGGCTAAAAATAATTATTTAACATACCAAATGAAGATGGTGGAATATCCATGACACTGTCACTTGACTTTTCCATTTGCATCTTGCCCCCAGTCCTTAACTCTGAACTGGATGAAGTTCACCTGTTGTCTGGTCCTTGGCTGTTTGGAGTTTATTCAATATACAAGAACAGTTAATATCTTACAAACAAGAGTGCAGGACATGGGACATTAGAAAGTATGTTAGAGATGGGTGCTTAGCCGTTGCTATAACAGGCTATAGCAATCAAATTGTAAAGCCCTACCATTGATTTTGAAAGACTGAATTCACTAGTATCTACTGATAAGCTGTAAATAGGACTTTTCACAGTTTAAAATGATAAGCTATGTCGAATATTCTTGTTTCAAACATTGCAAGAACATGAGGTTGTTTTGATACTAGAAAAGGGAGAGGGTAATATTAAACAATCATAGTAGGACCTACATGATTAAGATAACGTGACTGCTAAAGTTTGTTCCAGGAGCTTGATACATGTAGACATGCAGGTACCCCTCCCCCTTTCCATGAATTATCTCTTTTCAATTGGATCAGTATGTCATATTCTACAGATAGTGAAATAAATAAAAAACGCACAGAACAGTTGTTTCTAGAAGGGTCACTATTCATTGGATAAGAATGTGTGTTTTCAATTACCAGGTTGGACAGTACAGCAAACATCGTTTCAATATTTCCTGTCTAACACTATTCAACTAAAAATCCAGAGACAATTTGATGTCCAAATGAAAATAATGTTGCAATTGTAGTATTTGAAAATATATTATACAGATATGTTGTCTGCTAAAATAGTATTAGCTAAAATACTTGCATTCTGTTGAAGGTGACAATGCCGGTAGCTAAGTCTCAACAAAGTTCAGTAGCAGTATAGCTGTGGAGAAGATGGAAGTTCAGCAGCTTGGTTCTGTGTTCAGTGAAGTTCAGCAACAGACTCTGGGCTTTGTGAGATGCAGTAGTCTGATTGTAGCAGTCTGACTGATGTTCCATATCTAACACTATAATTGAAAATGTGAATACAAAATAGAAAGTGTGTTTTCCAACTGTTGTTTGATTATACAAGATTTTACACACAATATCTTGAATATGCATGAAATTTGAAATCAGTTCACATGTTTTTGCAGTTTAAATATGTAAAGGACCTTATATTATTATTATTTTTTTTTTGGGGGGGGGGATTATTAAAAGACACACTTCTAGTATTTGAGTTGTCTCAATTCAACATGTGCAAGCCTATAGTTTGGGTATTATGACTTGAGGTTCTAGATCTTGTCAATAGGCATCCATGTGGCAAGGTCTACATCTACCTAAGATTTGGTAGGACCAGCTGTACTGTGGTTTCACATTTAGGGTTGGTCGCAGTTACAGCCTGAGATGCAGCCACAGTCTGACTCTGATCATCAACTGTTGTCATGTCATCATGAATTAAATTGCTATTTAAAAGAAGTTGCATAAGTGGTACTTGCATCGGAGTATGGACCTATAGAATCTACTAATTGCCTTGATAGATAGCACTATTTAGAAGACCCATTAACTTCCTTACTGATGAGTGATAGGCCTACTTATGTTAGTGATAATGTGTTTAATTAGATCTAGGAATACCAAGGCTAAGGGTCTAGTCTGGTTATACCTTTTGGTATACACTGGTTAAGTAGTATCTAGGTCAGTAGGTGCTACTCAGGATCACTATACCTCCGGATTCTAGATCTATAGACATCTGATAGTATAGCAGTAGAATTCTAGAGGTTCCATGCCAATGAATTTAGGTAAACATCATTCTCTATCTTATTGTGACATAGGCCTATGCATTGCGATTACAGTGCTGTATGCACTTAGAATTGTTGAAGATAGCTTTCAAGTCTGAACCAAGATCTGATCAAACCATGGTTTCCAATTTATATTCTGTGTAGACCTGGATCTACGTACTACTACTAGGCCCTCCTACTACTACTAGATCTAGTTAGTCTAACCACTGTCTGACTCTCTAGATAGAACCCCGGGGCACTCCCTGTCAGTTGTACACAGTGCTTCGTGTTCGGGCTGGTTGCAGTTATAACCCCTGAAACCCCAGTACGGTACTTTACAAATTTTGGTTGTAGACCTATACTATAGCCTATAGTAACATTAGACAATAACATTAGGACTTGTAAACGTAACGATGACACAGGTAATGTTACACTAGGTCCTACAGCCGGTTCTCCGTAAATGCTAACGCTACTGCTATACAGTTCACGTTAGGACTTAAAAACATTAGGCCTAGGCTAGGCCCATAATTCTGTGGGACAAAATAACCTAGATTTTCTAGACTGAAAAAAAACAAACAGATCTTTCCTGTCGATTTGACACAAAACGGAAAATTTGTATCACTTCTGAATACTATCCACACAGGCAAAACAGCTAGTGACAGTGTAATTATTTAATGTTATTTGTTAGACACGTCTTCAAAAATATAATAACAATAAAAATTAAAAATAAATGCAAACCAATTCTTATGAAATTTCCGGTTTCTTCTTCGATCCCCTACACTATTCAGGCCTTAAGTTACCTGCAATTCAGCCATACATGAACAAATCGGGCAATTGCTCTCATGAAATATCTGCACGCTAAATATATCATAAAAATCAACCCACAAACATTTCACTATTACTAATTTACCATGCTAATTACTAACGTTTTACCTATTTAGCTCCATAAACTCAGCTGGCTATTTAGTCTTTCAAACAAACGGCGATGTGCCTACGTGGGACTATTGTGATAACGCTACTACCGGTAAGACTAGATCTACATCTAGCTAGCCCTTGGAGAATTGTAGAAGATTCGAACAAAAATATATCCACATAATATAACATTATGAATCCTCATGCATTACTTTTCTATTGCAGACAGCTTTAAACATACTCACTAATTGAAATATGTACTAGTAGCGGTGTATAATGCAACTTGGCCTTTGGGATCTTGCCTCCATCGTAGATTTGTTGCCTCTGCGCTGTATAGTGTGTATACCCTGTGTGTATACGTGCTATGTCTATGTAGCGAGTGCTCACCGTATCTAACACAATAGGGAGATGATATGCTAATGATATGTTAATTAGTATTACCCTCGAACATGATGATTGAAATGATTAAAGTCTCTCCTAGCCTAGGAGAGACTTCGTGAAATGGTTTTCACTTCTCCTTGAAAGTCTCTCCTAGCTTAGGAGCGGCTTGGCCATTCTAAGATTTATGTGATAGCTTTTATGTGATAGCTTCATGAAACGGACCCCAGTTGGAGCTAAAGGCAGCGACGCGCTTGAGCCAAATCACCCTAGGTGATTTGGTTCAGCGATTGGCGGATGGACTGATAGAGGGATGGGTGGATGGAGGGTCAAGGGATGAAGATTTAGGAATGGAGAGATGAAGATGATAAGGATCAAAATAGTAAGGTATAAATAGAAGGTAAGAGTAAGGTATGGAGAGCTGGAGCTATAATATACAAAGTGATGAGCAGTTGATGGATTACATGGGGCAGGCATGGAGGGATGGAGTTACAGAAAAGAAGGGACAGATCTGTGGAAATCTGTGAAAGTGAGGAACGATGGAGCTGTAATGATGAGCTATGAATATATAGGAATGGGAAGATGGAGATATATTATGTCCATCGAAGGCTGGACGTTATAGGATGGAAGGATTGAGCGATTAAAATTCAAGGATGGAGAGCTAAAGATGTTGGGATGAATAAAAGGAGATGTAGGGATGGGTGCTGGAGGGATGGAGTGACGGAATGATGGAGTGATGGAGATGTAAGGATGAGGTGAAAAGATGCATGGATTGAGCGAGGGATGGAGTAATGACGAGATGGAAATATTGGGAAAGGCTGAGGGTCGAACAGACGGGGAAAATATGGATGGTGGACTAAAATATATGGAGGAAAGGATGTAAATGTAGTGATGGAGGGACGGAGATACAGGGGGAGATTGTGGGGAAACATATCGCATGATTAAACCTGCTTTTTTCGCCGCCGCTCTCGCGCGAGGTAATGAACAAGAGGCAATAAATAAATTAAAGAGGTGTTCGGCAGGCGTGGAATGGAGAATACAAGCTTTACCTAAGTCTTTTCTTGGATCACAATCATGATAAGTGTGATGTTGTTTGTGGTTGCAGAGGCGAGAGTCCACGCTTACCTGACCTTAGTTGGTATTCATGAATTTCCGTGACAACGCTCACTGGCTGAACTGAAGGAGAAATAATGGGAAAGCTGTAACGAGATTGACTTTAGGAGTGAGCACAGGATATTGTGCAAGTTTTACAGGTGAAGCTATGACTGTGTCATTCTCAAGTTTAGTTTTCTTTCACAGCAGTACACGACTGTCGATGAAATTTATCGAATGGCGGATTAGGCGATTAGAAAATCCAATGTTCATTCTTCAAAATGTCAGATAGCCTACACTATAATCTATGTCTCATTAGATTTTCCTAACATATCGATATGGACAAGGTAGATGGAAATGAACACGCAAAGTTATTTTTATCACAATTGGGTTTAATTTTTTTTCTCAATGACGTCATTTCAGCCGCATGAAAGTTTCGCCACCACTTCCGTATGGCGCTGTTTCCCTGCCTCGGTATCGCGAATCATTGATTGCCACTGATCATCTTTGAAAAAAAAATTAAGGACATTTGCAATAACTGACACTCATGGGTCATCGTCGTAGTCATCATCATCATCGTCATCATCATCACCATCATCACCATCATCATCATCATCATCATCATCATCATCATCATCATCATCATCATCATCATCATCATCATCATCTTCATTACCATAATTTATCCACATTGAATGAACACGCATTGAATGTGAGTTAAGTGACGTGTGATTGTGACATCACGGCTGTGGTACCAGTCATTGTTCGCCAACGCACTACCCTCCCACTCACAGGCAGTAACTATTCCTACATGTGTACCGGTATTCACCTTCATGAAAGTACTCTTTCACGTCATGTTGAAGATGATTTTACAAGATAAGAATTAAATCGGTCAAGCTTACACTTATTGAGGTTTCACCAAATGTGGACCTGAATAATACAGAGCTGTAACATTTTAACGTTTATGGTTGTTGTTTTTTATTAAAAAACCCTCTTCTGTAATGTATTACAAATCGCGAGTGTCTTTTTTATACAGCCCATTAACGAACCATTTCATTTACCTACTCCCTCCAATCAAGTTTCTAAGGCAGGAATTGACTTAGTTGTTGCTAGGTTGGGCAAGGCACTGGCAAGCCTTGTGGTGCCTGAAGGCAACTTTTGTGAACGAAGCAGACATAGAATTTGAATATATTACCAACAAGGTCTATTGCTGTCAAAATCAAATAATTATTCAAATTGGCAGAAGTGATGATGTCATCACCTCACAAGGTCCCCCACTAAAATGCAAAAAACAAACAAACAAACAAACAAACAAACAAACAAACAAACAAACACAAAACTTCATTTAATCATCTTTTTGGGCATGATATTAATAGACTTATAAAGTTAAGTTGGACAAAGTGTGACTTGCGCTTTAATAAAAATATATGACTGCCATCATCGATTTTGTTATACATATGTGTATGTCGTTATTATGTATTGTTCCATAATTATTATGATATTCACGATGTGAGAATCGCACTCGATGCCATTTTGGCGAAGAGGAAGCATAGGTACCTACCACTTGTCACTATCTACCAGGAACGTCTACAATAACCTCTTGAAACCACTTCTACAAGAAGCAGCAGTGACTGCCACCATCTAAACTGATAATCTGCAACCAGGACTGTAATAAAAATCAGCAACAATTACATGCATTTACAAAATTGTGCAACTATCGCCTTGCGAATCTATGATTACAGCAATTGGCAAGTAAGACTACAACCAGCAACATCTACAACTACTATGACTACCTGCAACAGCATCATCAATCACCATAGCAACAAACCATCACCATCAACATTGTCACTGTCATCACCACCATACAACCAGTCAATCATCACCATGATTGTTCAGTTTTATCATCACAAATAAATCCTTAATACACTGTATCAGACATGACGCCTCCTCCTGCAAAGAACATCATTGCATCCACCAGCATGCAGACCATCAGTGAATAATCATTGCCGCCATTAATGCTTGCCATGACCTTACTCACTTACTTACTCACTAACACCATCATCAACTGCAGCACAACTACAACATTTCAATCATCACCAGTCTAAGCATCGTGTTTCTACTAGAAAACAAAGCTTGGGTTTGATGCCTAATAGTCAGTCAAGCTGAGCTATCTCGAAGAGACATAAAAATGCTGAAAAAAAAAAGCTCCTAGAGAACAAGTCACTACTCAGGTACATGAGGGACCCCACTTCACTTCTCCTTGCATGGAGTAGGGTGCATGCTTTGTAACGCGCCCTCCCCCCCCCCCCCCCCAACACACACACAAAGACCCTCAGACATAAAGCAGAAAGATCGCGGAAAGAGGCTACAGACCCCTTGGTGGTTCATCCCAGGTGACTAGCAACAGTCAGCAAACTACATCAACTGTGATATGGGGATGAATGAATGACCATTAAAAAAGCAACTTCTATGCGGTAAAGTGAACATCTCACATTACAAATAAAGGCAAGTAAAATACATGCACACATTGCAAGCAAAGAAAGGGTCTGATGGCTCAAGCAAGATCTACACGTACACTGTACACTCCTGTCTTGCAAAAAGTGCTCACATCCACGGTTGTTTATAACATCAAAGCTATCAAATCTGATGCACAAGACAAATGAAAAAAAAAACACACAATAAAAAGCAAAAGTGTGTCCACTGAATACTATTGTTGCATATATTTATTGTCAGTTTACCGATAAACACATAAATAACAATACCTCCCACGCCACAAGCATGTTAATGTTTTCAATGGAAGCCTACTCATGCACTCAGCTGTACACAAAAAAAGATACGGGTACATGTTTATACAGTGTAGGTTTCCTTGACAAATTAATCACTCCAAAATTCTCTTTTTCTCCCACAATGAGCAAAATTAACCCACAAACAGCAACAATTCTACAACTGAGGACATACGAACTCAACAGCTAATGATCTGCAGTGCTGCTAAAATAGTTTACGGCAAGTTATGATAAAGTTTCTACATAAGGGTACACACTCGTCATAAACTTTTCAAAGCTGAGGAAAGAGTGGAATGTAATGCTCCGGCCAAAAATAAGTCAGTCTACAAATATTATACAGTTTCATTATTTCTTTTTTGTGTTGGTCTGATCCCTCACACAGCACAAACATTCACTGGTTATTCCTTTCACTGGGTGTTCAGACAATCATTTGCTATCTTTCCAAAATGAACCTGAACAGAAAATGCATAAGAAAATCCTCTGATTCCTTGTGATATTATTGGAACAAAAACCCAAAATGCATTCACTTGTATAATGGACACAATTTAATGTTGTTTTTCATTTGTGTCTGGGGAACTCTCTGTGTTATATCATTTGTGCTGTTTGGAAGTCATGTTTTTGTCGTTTTTTCCCTCCAGCGATATGCACATACTATAGGACAGGTAACGAAAACCCTATGATCTCATTGGTCGAGAGCTGTGTGTTGCTTTTTACTGGCCACATGCTGCCTCACAGAGGATAGCCACTGTAAACATGTTATCGCGCACTTGTAGCAAAGGTTCACGCACAAAGCAAGCATTTGCGCTCTCAGTAAGAGACGCCTACGGGCCAGCGACCATGCATCCAGTACTTTTGCAAAGCATCAACTAATGCATGGTTTTCGTCTCTGGCAAGGCGAAATGAAATGCATCCAGTAAATTTGCCATCAGGCTACATGATCAAAAAATGGATTTCTGGCAAGAAAGTTGTCCCCCATTCTATAAAACAGATGATGCATGTCTTTTCGTGCATCAGTAGGAACAGTGAGCATGCGGTAACTATGGAATGCTTAACCCTGGTTAAGCATTCCATAGTTACCTTATGCAAACAATTCCGCCTGACGCACTCAGACCTTTGTATCATTTGTATACTATGAAATAGACTGATTGACCCTGTGTAACACAGGAGAGGGCTCAAGATCCACCTTCAGCACAAAAATGAAGAAAACACTTTTACTGAAGATAAAACAGTGACATTCATGAAGAACAAAGAATGGTGTGTAATGCAACAACCTGAAAACATGAATGGCTACTTTTTAACATGATGCCTTCGTTTGATGTGTAATAGTATCACACACAAAACAACAACAAGGATTATGTTGCTGAAAGGCAATTTGTCAATCAGTTGCAACAATGATTTCTTCAATGTCATCATGACCTGACTAACCACCTTGAACCAATTAGCTCTATCTTGAGGAGACATCATTTTGTAAAATCGGATTCCTTGCAGTCTGAAAACATTTCACATTTGTTAATTCCTAGTTACTTCACAACACATCAATTTCATTCTACATTCTTGTGATACACACGATCACACACAAATTACTTTACTGGCTGGCAGTCAGTTCTAACATTCATGTGAAAATTTCATCTCAAAAACGTCTAATAATTCATTGACTATAGAGCACATTGTATTGAAAAAAATAAAATAAAAAGATGCTTCAGAAAGAAATAAATTAGACTAGAAGGTTTCACCCAGTAAGTACACATATCTTCTAGCTCAGGCTCAGTTTAGAGAAATGACAAAACAAATGTAAAGTTTCTGGTGAAGTCTACAATGTTTCTTAACAAAGATACCAAGTAAATTTGGGAACATACATTCCTGATCTTTTTTTTACCTAAGATTGTACATCATTCTGTTCTGATGCCATTGTGATAGACCATATCCATGATAGATCTATGTATTCAGGCATTAAAGACTTTCACCTATTAAAACCTTGAAATACTGTGCATGAGGATTCAAAATTACAATCTCAAAAAAATATATAAATAAAAGATACAAAAAAACTAATCAAATACATATTAACAGAGTAAGCCTAGTTCCCTGGATAATATAGTATTCTATCAAACTGTAACATGTTCTCGCAGTACAACTATTTCCTCCCCTGCTCTGTGAAATTGAAATCACAATCAAGGCTACATGACCCTGTGGGACTAAAAGTATGTAACACAAAAGGAGGAGAGAAAGACCAACACAAAAGAAAGGAATGCTGGAAATCTGCTGAAATATGACATGAAGAAGACAAGTATTTCCCCTCTTCTCCCATAGTAAACTAATACTACTGTCTCACCATTCTCAATACATAACCTTAATGACTATAAAGAACATTACATAAACAGAGACTTCAAGACCTACAATGTATATAGGAATTCTGATGTAACTACTCTTTCTTGAACGTCAACTACAAAAATATAAAAGATTTTTTAAAGATTTCTGTATCAATAAGTGGGTATTTCTACAAAATGAAATTCAGCACCCAGCACATATATCTGAAAGCACAATGCCATGAATGAATGGTCTTTAAAACAAACTCAAGATTCCTCTAACAATTCCTGCAAAGCAGCAAGGAGATCGTATAATCTCTCCTGCTCTGTTTCTTCCTCATTTCTATTACTTTCTTTTTTCTCTACATCATTATACGCTGCATTCTTTGCCTGGAAATTTGCTTTAAAATCTCTAGCCTTTGTATTACCTTCCCAATCCTTCTTTTCTTCAGAACTGCCACCATCATCCCATAGGTATCCTCCCCTCTGTCTACTAGAATCACGAGAATCTGATGACTTTTTAGCCATACCCAAATTTGCTGGATGGTAGAGATCTTCTCCCGACCTTTCAATATTTCTTTCATGGTCCTTCAAGAGACCATCAAAACCACCATAATTCCTGCCTCCCATCTCTTCATTTCCTCTCTCAAGCTCTTCGAGTAAGTCCATCTCCTCATCCGCCTTTTTTTCAAAGTTGAGCTCCTCGTCTGGATCCCACTCGCGTCCCCAACGCAAACCTTGATTAATCTGCTCATCTCTCTTCTGCTCCTCATCTTGTTCTTCCGCCATTCGTTCAAAAAGGTCATCCAGAGGAAGCTCTCTGCCGAGCATCTCCAGCGACCTCTCGTCCAGGGATGCCAGGTAGGTTGCGATGGGGTCGCCTTCCAGCAGCCGCTTGGCGAATCCCGTCAGGAAAGTGATTCCGTAACGGGTGCGCAGGTAGCCGTCAAATTTCGTGGTGTCGATGGCACCCGAGGCGGCGTTGATGTTATGCTTCAAGTTTGGTGGCATCGGGACGCCCTCACCGATGTCGTCCGGTTGAAGGTTGATCTCCTCTGGCTCCTTCTGTTCATTGTTGTAGATCTTTTTAATAGTGTTCTGGTCACTCTTACCTGAGAAGAACAGAATTGTTAAGACAGCAAAACTTTGAAACCAACCAGGTACTATATTATTATCAATATTAGTTATTTGGCTATTCACCATAATACAAACATAAAACATGTTATAAAGATTGAGGAGATTCTACGTGCATACAGAAACTACAAACTCTATGAAAAGGACAAGGAATGAATATACTAGAAATAGTGGCAAAAGATTCAAATGTGTGACACTTCAATACATATCTATATTCCTACATTTCAGCTCCATTCACCATCAATATCATCAGTGTAAATGTGACTGAACACATACAACCTTCCTAGTCTTTTTTACTCTTTCCTTTTTCTTTTCAGGAGAAGTCTGCACCCTATTTTTCTGTTTTACTTAAATTCTCTTCCTTTTAATTGTTCTATCTCCCTCTAAATCATGTCCATACATGTCTTTTTTTCTGCCTGTTTTATCACTAATGATTGTTACCAGGGCAACTTGTCTAGTTTCCATATCTTCTCATTTGTTCTCAGTATTCTGTTGGCATGATTTTATTTTAATTATCAAAAGTGAAGCTGAATAAACAGTGGATCCTCTCTTGAAATCTGACCTGCATCGTCAGGGTAGATGGCTGGGGTGTCTTCGTCCGTTTTGTCCTCCTCTTTCACCTCCTCCTCCCCACTCCGTCGAGACTCCTGCACACCATAGATGGTCAGTCCCCATGACGTCAGCACGGCCACGCTTTCTTGGAAGCGTGGATCCAAGTCAAGAGTCTCATCTTCGGGAAGAGCAGCACCAGGGGGTGTTGGGTTGTAACTGTGGGTGGAGAATATCCCTCCAGAATTAGTGGACTTCTATAAAAGCACCTGTCACTTCATCGTAGTCAGTCTTTCTTTCTTCCACAACTTGCAGGCAATGGCAAAACCCATAAATGATCTGGACATGCTTTCCTTTGAATCTAAAGGGACTCTGCTTCTGCACAGTTTTACATAATATCATACATTCTGTTATAATGGATAACTCTGAAATCAATCTTTAAAGAACTGCAAGTGGAGTTTTGTGCATGAAAAAACAAGCTTGGCAAAATTCCACTCAATATTACTCAAGTTATCGTATAAACAAATGGGGACTGACGGAGGGACGGATGGCTGGACGGACGGACGGACAACCCAAAAACTAATGCCTCCTGCACCCTTTGGGCGGAGGCATAAAAAAATGATCCTTTCAGAATTCTACTAAAACAAGCGGTTTTCCTTGGCTGGCAACAACAATAACAAGTAAAAAGTTTCAACCATTCATATATTTGAAAAAAAGGTCATGCTTTTTTGTGTTTGGTTATTTGTAGGATCTACACAAAAAGTAGTGAAAGGAGATTAGTATAAATGAGCAGTCTCAGTCTATCTTTGTCTTTTTCATGTACATGTACAATACTCTAATCATCTCTAAGTCATACAACCAATCAATCATAACTTGATTAAATTTTGTATCTTCTCACAACGCACAATAAAAAACCTTTGAACAAAAAAAAAATGATAACAAAAAACATAATGACCCAAATTCATGAAGGTGGTTTAAAGGGGAAGGCTAGTAACTGATCAGTGGGAATCAGTGGAAATGCTGGGAGATGATTGTTCCAATCCTTATGGGATTCATTCAAGAGTTCATTGTATATCTATTGTTGTGTGAAAATGATTTGCTTCAGAACGGTCTCATATTCAAGTAATGTGCAGATTAATGCTCCGTCACTGACCAGGGACGCTAACCTGGAAGCATTAAACTGCACATTACTTGAATATGAGACCATTCTGAAGCAAATCATTTTCACACAACAATAGATATACAATGAACTCTTGAATGATGCCCATAAGGATTGGAACAATCATCTCCCAGCATTTCCACTGATTCCCACTGATCAGTTACTAGCCTTCCCCTTTAAACTGAGATGATGGTCCAAATTTTAGACCATGGTCTAAAATAAGCGTGAAATAGGCGTACATTGGGCATGCCTGTATCAATGCGCGTATGCTACTGGACGTCTGTTGCTGTATGCAATCTGTCAATCGTATCTTAATGCACAGAAGAAATTTGCATAAACCATGTTTTAAACCATGGTTTCAATTGTACCCCCTTCATGAATTCGGGCCAATATGTCTACCACCAATACATGGCAAAGGTGAAAAACAGACACCAGCCCAGCATGCCACACCCTACCTGAACTGGAGGGTCCATTGCCCGTTGGGGTCCTCCCCCCAGTTATGGACGGACATGAATGGCCACTCAACCACTCCCTCGTCACTGCTGTCCAGCCGGCGAGGGGCCAGGAGCTCAGACGGGGTGCCAAACGGGGAGAAGAGGGTGAGACTAATGTCTCCCCGGCGAGGTGACCTGAAGCTGACGGTAGCCACGGTGTGCTCCATGCTATAGACGTTGGGGCAGGCTACATCTAGGGTGAAGTTATGGTGGGAACCCTGAGAGAGCGAACTGGAAAGAGGAGGGGGGGGGGAGGTGGGGGAAAGAGTGAGAACAAAATTGAAACTTTACAGAAGAAACAAGTAAGATGCAATATTTGATAGAAGCTTGTTTGAAAGGGAATACAAACATTAAAAAGTGAGATTCTCAAGCTTCTATCATTTCTTTATGAATTCACATCCCATAGAATACCTAGCATGATGGAGACTTTTGTTCTTTTTTATTAAGATTTCACAGACATGGCACTGAAGTATTATGTGAGTTAGAAGCTGACAATTCCAGATCATCACTAGCAAGCTGACCAGCTTTAGACCGAACATTATGAGACCCTACCTCACAACACATTAAAGAAAAAGTAAAAAAAGTGGTTTGGACTTTTCATAAGGCCTGTGTATATGCACTTTTATAGCTTGTTTGGGGTTTGATTTTTTTTTTTCTTTTTTGGGTGGACTTACCTATTGCTAATTATCCCGTGCGAAAGCAGTTAAGCGGTACATGTATCCCCTTCCCATGGTCAACTACAAAGACATGTGTCATCGAAAAATGAAAGTATCAATTGGGTGCGAGGTATCAATAGAGTCTGCCCTGATGGGCTTAGAGACTCTTTTGTTATACACAAAATGAGACACCTGAATGGGGTCAGGGAACACTGAAATCTGCTGAGCTCAGTCTTGATTGCTATGTACATCTTCATACGAGTTTTACAGCAAAACAAGTACAAACTACATGGGATAAAAGGGTAAATAATACTGTGATATATGTAATTTTGCTACAGAAAGAGGACAAATGCTGATAGAAGAAACTCTAAACTTTCTATCAAGCCATTATTCTGGGCCGTATAACACAAATAAACATGAATTTAGGCCACAAATGCAGGTGCTCTTGTCTACATTTAAGGAACCTGGTATACCAGGTTTCCATATGTAATGGGTACTGTTAAGTAACAGTAAGACACTTAAAAATTTGGTAAGATAGAGGAGTTACCTGTCTGGCCAGTCGGGATTCACTTCACAGACCAACTGGGGGCCAACCAGCTCCCACGTCAGTGCCAGCTCCACCAAGCTGCCCGCATCCAACATCCCAAAGCCAAACTGGTGGTGGACATGAAGCCCCGCCCCATTGATGCGCCAACCACTGTCATAGGGCTGTGGGATGCGAGACCCCTCTGTGATGATGTACTGCAGGTCTCTCCATGTTAACTGTGGACTTGGGGTGAAAAGAGGAATTAAAGGTATTGTTTACCACTGGGAGCAGTAATTTAAAGAATGTTTACGATATCACATTAGATGCATTTATGTGGAGGTCAGTTGCATCACAAAACATCCTACCATGTAAAAATTTTGCAATAAAGCCTAAAATATAGGGAGATATCACTATTTTTCTCGCTAAACATAAACAGCAGATGGTTTAGTCTACAAATATTTTTAATACGAATATTGTTCACATTTTGTTTATCTAACAATACTCGAGACTAATCATACTAATTCATATTTAACATTGGCTGCTTCTATCCCTGACATTTTAGAACTATTTTGAAGCATTAAATTTGGGTTTTTGTTTCATCTCCAAATGGTGTTCAGATACCTTTAGACTCTCCTTCACAGTTCAGGTCAATATCAATATGTTGCTACAGTATATACCACAGTTCAAAACATCACCCTTGATTCCATTTCTCAGACTTATACATGCATTTACATCACAGCAGAGCTGGCAATTGACTAGTTTGCTGTACAAATGTATTCCATTTTCAGCACAAATGCTCCTATAGAAAGTTACAAGGCTTTGAATAAAGCAAGAATGTTTTCCAAATGCACTCATAATAATGTGGCATACAGGGGTTTACACTGTTGGACACTAAAAGGCATAAGCTCTCTTCGACCACTACTTTCAAAGTGTTCCCCGTTCGGTGAATTACTGCACCCCATAATTACATTTTCTTTTTCGTATAGTCACCATCCGATATCAAAACGTACATGTAAAGCAAATCAATTCATAACCAATGTTGAGACAAGAAAAGCATTGGGACACGTCGCTCATCGTCGGGCTATTACGAGCATCATTTGTAATGCATGTTACTTCTTTCATTCATCAGGAGAGGTGTGTCTGGACACGTCGCTCGCTATTTAATTTGAGCATTGACCGTGACCATTCAGAAATCTCGCTACATCTCCCGCTTTTATAGGAATTAAAACGCTGTGTCCCAAAACGTCGGCACTAATGAACACTTGTGTGAGCGGAGGTCACGCAACATAGAAATAATCAACAGCTTCTTTTTTTGGGGGGGGGGGGGAGGTGTCAGCAAGTGTTGGCAAAGCATTGATAAGCATTGTGGTATTATCCAAATGATGGCACGTAATACTTTGACAGACTCTTAGCGACGGCGTGAAAACATGCTGCATCGTTCTTGCTATAAGTCCCCGTCGCTGGGTGTCGCTCTCAGTCGCTAGCAGTCCCTAGTAACCAGATGCGCCTAAAGGCAAAGTAACTCAACTTACTTAGCCTGAAGAATGATGGCAAACATTCCTGAAGCTAGTGGGGCAGCGCTGGATGTCCCCACAAATCCCGTTGTGCAGTTTCCATAAAGATCCGTTGTAGTCTGTGAGATAGGAGTCATAGTACAGTGTACGGTAATAACAAAATTCTGGTTACAACGAAAAATTTGGACTGCAACATTATCAAATCTGTGCTTTTTTATTGTTTATTCATTCAGTTGTAACAAAATTTCGATATAACGAAAGAAAACTGCCGGTTGCAAGGACTGCATTAAAACGGGAGTCCACTGTAGTTACTATACCCTTCTTCAGAGGGCTAAATTCCTTCAGTGTATGAGGCACAAATATTGACAATAGATGCAAAACTCAGGCAAATTGCTAAGATACTATGCTTTGAAGTCTGGAGTGAAAATCAAAAACACCCCTGGAGGAACTCGAAGTGGTCTTTTGCTTGGGTTTTTAAGATGTTGCCAAAAAGCAACCCCTATTTCTTGTAAATTAGAATTACATCTCATCAAACTTTGAGAGAGTTGGTTATAAGTGCTAAGCATATTATCAGGTCACTGAGCATTGTATCTCTCCACTGCCATGCACCTGCTTAAATTGTCATTATAAATGAAAACAAAAAGAGACTTTCACATAGGAAACTTATTTGAGTGGTAGCACTCCTCTCCAGGAGGGATCTGCTCCTTTCTTCATCTGAACATTGTAATGTACCCATTATCATATCTTGGTCAAGGAGATGCTGTAGGTGAAATGGTCTTTCTATTAACCCACTGAGGACAAGCTGATTTTGCTACAACGCACATTTTCCATAGACACCTGCTCGAGTATATTCGGGACTTGTCCGCAACGGGTTAAAGAATGTAGGCACTGGGGGATTAGTGACTGTCCAGCTCAAAACCCAAAGAAAGTAGGCCTACAATGAACTTCAGCTTCTCTGTATCTAAAGTGTAATAGCTCCAAACCTTGCCATGATATATAACTTATTTAATTGGAACATCCTAAACTATCAAAAAATGACTAAAAATAAGAGAGAGAGAGAGAGAGAGAGAGAGGGAAAATGGAATTGCAGTTTCACAGAAAAAGATGTAAAGAGTACTGGTATTTAAAGATTAGGGTCACTCAGCTGCATCTAGCAGGGGTATCAATGAAAACATGTTCTATTTCACATTAAAAGCTGCTCCTATCTTTTAAAAAATGGTTCAGAAAGACTGCTAATATCTCAGTTTCTGTTTTGTATTAAAGGGACTGTACAGTACTGGTTGAGACCTAATTTCAGGTTTCTAACATTTTAAGGAGAGATAATAAGAAATCTCATACGAAATATGAAAGAGCATGCAATTCTATGAGAAATTCAAAGTTTATTTGATAAAAATTGGTTTTGAAATGGCTGAGATATCCAAAAAGAGCGATTCTAATAAAGTGTGGGACCCACACTTTGGAACGATCGCTTTGTTTTATTTTGTTTTTGGATGTTTCAGTTATTCCAAACCCGATTTTCATCAAATAAACTTTGAAATGCTCTTAAAATGGTATGCTCTGTGCTATATCATAAGTGTTTTCTGGTATCTTGCAAAACTTAAAAAGCCCAAATTCTCATCTCAACCAAAACTGTACTATCCCTTTAAGCTGCCAAATTTAGACAATAGGGAGAGAAAGGATTGCTCTTCCGTCCTAGACGAACTTTAAAGATTTGAATTGGTCAACCCAGATGACACATTTTGGTCAATTACAGAGAATCCGAATCTGCAACTTTTTGAGGGTTTTGAGCTGGGCGGTTACATTTGTGCCCATAGTATCCACTACTAGGAGGCTAGCACCCTGTTGCACTTAAAGGTCCTGTTTGCCTTTGGGAGCAGTGATTTAAAAAATGTTGAAGATATCACATTTGATGCATAATGTGTAGGTCTGTTGTATCACAAAACATCCTACTATATAAAATTTTTGCAATAAAGCCTTAAATAGAAGGAGATATCACTTTTTTTCTCATTAAACCATAACTGTAGACAGTTTAGTCTGGAAACATTTTTATTATAACTTTTATTCACATTTTGTGTATTTAACAACACTTAACATTGATTATACCGATTCAAATTTTTACAGTGGTTGTTTCCATCCCTAACTGATATTTCAAAGTACTAACAGGGTTTTTGTTTCATCTGCAAACGGTAAATCATGCCATTGAAGATGCAACCAAATGTAAGTTAGAAAACCAAACATAAGTCAGGTATCAGCCAATCAGGATTGACTAGTTAGAGATTTATGTTTGATTTTATGACTTATGTTAGAGCTCAACTTTTAAGCCACTGGGCCCCAAGGGTTTATAGCTACTACACCCCAGGTGATGTAGGAATGCAGGAGGGGAGCCTACCACAAGGTTCCAGTGGAAGCGCCCATCTCTGATCTCCATTGTGCTCTGTGGACCTCCAGACAGCGTCACCGCCATGATGGCTGGGCAGGATTCTACAAAGTAGCTGAGGCGGCCGTGGTCATTGATGGAGCTGATAGCGATGGTGTGGATGTTGCCCACGTAACCGTCCGCTCCGCAGTGGTCCTGTTTGTTGCCCCCGTTGCCCGAGGCCCAGACAAAGATCGAGCCTTTCCCATTTCGCCCCTTGGTGTCAGAATACATTGTGTTTGGAATATTTTGTCAGCAATATAGTGAACAGCACATCAATGATTGCGCATTTCAGCATAGATGACTTTACAGAGGTCACTTTAAAATTGTTCTGTCTGATCATTTCTATTATCCCTTTGTTGTTGAATCTTCATTCTGACCTATCAGTGCAACTAAAGAAAAATACATGTGAATCATGTGACTTCACAGATAATCCAAGGTCACAATCCAAGTAACATATGATCTGTATTTGTTCACTGCATATTCTGCATTTCATATTATACACACACACTTTTCTCTGTTCCAGTGCAAATGAAAAAACAAAACCCCTCTCTTTTCTACTTTTGATATCATGACACTCTATTAAAAAAAAGACAACAGATAAATTCCAGATAACACTGCATTACAAATTATTTCTCTTTTCGTTGGTAAAGAATATTGAGGTCTTGTTATAGAGTTTTCTGGCAAATCAAACAGACATTGCAGCTCTCAGTGGGATTTTGGGCTTAAATAGCACTACAATCTTTGCACATATATTTGTCTATTTTATTTTATTTTTTCTACATTTTCTTCATTTCATTCATAATAGAAGCCATACATTTTCAGGAAATTACCAGGCATGGGACATAGATGCGCGCACACACAGCCCACAACCTTCAAGATGGGATTACCTAATACTTAAGGACAGCCAAAGAGCTCTAAAATGGTGGTGACCTTATACACTGGCAGGGACAAACCGGATTATGACTATTGGTACTCTGTTTTATTATATTTCTGGTCAGGCTCTTGGGGTGTGTTTGAGCACTCTCCTAAAGCATCTGTACTGTACAATACCTGCGCCAGAGGAGTGTTCAAATGCTCCTAATGTCTACCGTACCATACAATACCGAGCCAAAAGCGGACTACTTTATGATGTGCTCCAAAAGCGCATCGTACTGTGCCAGAAATTCTCATGAGAAGAATGTACATAACATACACTACATGATAATGCAAATAGTTGATTCTCTTTGTTAGGGACACCTGTAAGCAGCGCAGGCATGACAGGTGCATGACCCCACTGCGACAAAATGTATGGCCAGTTTGACTCGAGTCCAAAAATAACTCGGGAGGTACGCTATCTCAACAGAGTGTACGAACGCTTGAAATCTGGCATGGTATGGTTTGGAATAATCTACTCTGGGTTACTTCAGTTCAATTTTTAACGTTCAATTAACAAGGGGTACACTGTATGTCTAACCTGTTTGGCGCCCTCACTGAACGCTTTGCGGGTGAGGTAGTGAGGCATGGCGAAGTGTTTGCCATCGTCCGCTGGACCCCAGCAGCAGCTGTAGATATCAATGTGGCTGCTGTTGAAGTGGAGGGCCTCAGCGGTCAGCCGGTCAGTGGTATCGCCGTCAAGGAGTCGGATTCCTGTTGGGGGGAGGGGGGATTCAAAGCAGAGAATGATGGCAGCATGTTTCACACAGTAACTTTCTCACTGCAAAACAACATAACATGAAAAGCAATCAATGAATATGGCTTGTATTATTCTAGCCAAAGTTCCCTCATTTGCAGGCAAATTATCAAGTAGTGTTCTATCAAAAAAGTGTTCTTACTGCTACAAATGTATTTGCACAGTGATCACTTATAATCCAAGCTGAAATTATACCCATGCAAGGGATGCCCACTCCCAGATTGTGCCTCTATCACATCATTGTGAACATTAATATACATGGAATAGCCTACATCAGAAAATGGGAGATTGCAAATGACAAAGGCAGAGATAACAGGTGTATTTGTTAGATTGAGGTTTGTTGTTCACTCTGTACACTACACAAAATTAACTAAAACTTAGCTAAAACTTTAGGTAACATTCTGTATCAGTATGCCTTTTAACCCGTTGAGGACAGGCTGATTTTACTATAACACATATTTCCCATAGACATCTGCCCAAGCATACTGGGGACTCATCTTCAACGGGATAAATAGAAGAAAGAATTATTAGATGTTTGATTGTTGGTATTAAAAATTCACTGTTTTGATCTATCTTTCCTTCCTGACAAATGTCAGTGTCACGTCACATGGTGAACTAACAGATTTAATAAAATGAGATGAATTTGATCAACCTTACCTGTGTCAGGGACATAATTTGTACAATGTGTTCAATGCTAAGGGGTTTTCTGTGCAAATAAGTACTCCAAGTCCACTTTAATTGGAGTATTAACCTATTCTGTACAGGAACCTGTTGGCCAGTGTATTAAATCTATAGACATTTCAGAATTCAGTATAGAAAGGGTTAAAGGGTGTAGTCTCACCACCAATGCCTGCCTCATATGCCACTCCCACTCCACAGATGCTATTATTGGCTGCTGCAGCTACTTCACCGGCACAGCGGGTGCCATGTCTACAGGGGATAGGAAAGGGAAAGAAAGAAAACGTAATCAAAACAATTTTCTTTTACAGTTTTGAAGATACATGACTTTAAGAAAAACATTTGCATACAAACTTGAAGAAGTATCCTTTTGTATGTCGATGTACCTGGTATTTAAATGTGTCTGTACTGATGCAGATACCCCCCAATAAAAAAACAAAACAAAACAAACAAACAAACAAACAAACAAACAAACTAAGAAACAGTCATTGTGTAATGAAGTTACATGCCAACAGTGAACATGTAAACATGACGGCCGATGAGATTCACTCGTGATCAGGATTATGTTATCCTTTCATCACAAGATAAGGATTATACAATCCCTTCATCATGAGATATGGATTATACAGGAGCCTTCATAATGAAATTAGGATAATGAAATCCCCACATCATGGGATTAGGATTATGTAATCACTACATTATGAAGACTTCATAATGAGATTAGGATTATGTACTCCCTTCATCATGGACAGATACAGTAGCTCCCACATATGAAGAATTTAGGGGGGAGGGGAGGAGGGGGAAGCATGTGGAAGCAAAAGCACAACAAGGGCTACTTGTGACTTTGATCTTGATTATGATGTTGATTTGATTCTACCTACCTCACTTGAGCTGGTCTGGAGTAGTCTGGATATGGATTGTTCTTCCTGCTCTTGTTGTTGAAGTCATAACTTGCATACTTATCCTGGTGGGTGTTGACAGAAATGAAAATCAAATTAGGAACCTTTTCTGCACTCTAGATTTGAACAATGCAACATGCATGACCAGTGCTAGTGCAAGTTGCATACATGGAATAACCATTTATAATATGGCAATCTGTACAGGAATAACTGGTGTCATTGTGAACAGACTGTGCTACCCTTAAAAACTGAGATATTTTGGGAAATGCATTACGACCAGTGCACCTCATTAGCTTTACTTTCCATTTCTTATTCAGAAAATGATGCATTTCAACTGGTGCACCTCACTATTTTTACTAATCATACCTTAAATACAAACAAGTTTGGAAAGAATGCAAGAATATGGTTACTAGATTTCACTGAATATTTAATACCACAATAAGTGATATCATTAATACAGATCTTTTTCACAATCTTGTTTTGTTTTTATGTTTTTGTTCTTTGTTTGTCCCACGCGAGAGACTACCCACTGACAGCTGGTTGTACCAGAAGACTTGGCTAAATTAGTTAAAAATGAAGACTTACGACACACTTGGATGCATAAAGTCTATTCCTGCGAAGACTTTTTCCTGAAAGAGTTTAATGGTCCGTGACATTACAAACCTTACTTGTGAGTCTTTGGTGAAACTTCCCCACAAAACAAAAAAGCTGAAAAACTTACAGGTTCCAACACTACAACCAGGTAAATGCACAATACTTTGATTTGGATGAAAAGTAAGAAACGTTATTTATGTATTTGTTAAGAAATAAAAAGCTTCAGCCCTAAAAACACTCACTTGTCCAAATGCTAACTGTCTATATACAATGTAATTCTATCTTGGTAAATCTGAAACTCCATCATCAAGAAGTATCTTGCTATGGGGATTTGAATTAACCACGTATACTTTGACAACCCTGTGTCTGGCATACCTGATTGCATATTAACTTCAGAAACACTTTTCTAAGAAAACTATGATTCTATGGTATCAAGCTTTGTCACTATTTGGGTTTTGGAAATAAAATTTGATAAAATGTACATCACTGGAAAGCCTCGAAAGTGAAAATCTTAAAACATATCAAATCTGAATATGGATATTCAGTGACTTTAGAAATTGGGTTTTTGTGGTGGCATGTTTACTCACAGCGTGTGATGTGTAGGAAGCAAGCATTAAGTGTAGTATGTTACTCATCAGTAAAGTTTACATGAATTTTATGATTTTAGATGTCATTATTTCAAACTTACAAAATTGTCTTTCAGATCAGGGTGATACTGGTCAACACCTGTATACAAAAAAAAAGTGTAAACAATTATTACAACAAGAAAACACTTCAGTCATAATTAAACTCTTCACCAACATTCTGCAATTACATGTGAGCTTCAATATCCAGGGTTCCAAACATTTCAAGAAAACAAAATTTGTTGATTTCTCCCTGATTTTCCGATGACAAAGTCTCCAAATTCCATGACGATTTAATATTTCCAACTCAAGTTTCACATAGCCAGTCATCCAATTGATGTTCTTTTTATATGCAACAAAATATAACAGAGTCTGACTGACTACTTTTGATTTGGGGCCAATCAACATTCCCTGACTTTTCCCTGACAGGAAAAAAGTAAAATAATTTTCCCCGATTTCCCTGATGTTCTGGGAACCCTGATATCACACTATACTCTGCATTCTTATTCTCACAAGATCTGCTCCTGTATGTTATGCTCTATAAAACCTATGACTGAATGTTTGAACAACTTTTAATTACAGCAGTTTGTCCATGATGGCAACTGACTCTGCTGTAAAAAGCAATGTCCATATTCTTTCAGAGTTCACTACTTGTCACCAATAATTTTGCGATTGGCAAATGACAGAAATCTACTATGACTGCAACCAAACTTTAAACGCGACAAAACTGTCCACAAGCATTTTCAAACAAGATGAAAATATGATCCTCATGTCGTGAGTGACAGCTGGTTTCATTGTTTTGGGCAAATGCCAGTTACTTAATCATTTTTCTCTTTTCTTTTTTTATGAACAGGATTTCTGATAGTAAGCCTCGTTTAGAAATAAAGCATACATGCCTATTGTTTCTTTTTACTTCTTTTTCTTCTTCTTCTTCTTCTTCTTGATTAACATGGTGCAAAATCCAATTTCTCACGCACAGGGAGCCTGGCTTGGTTAGTCACTATATTGCAGTCATGCAAAACTGTAATTTCTCCTTTTCATGACCCCTCCTTTCACTTTCAAATCTTTAACAGATTCTAATGACAAAATATCTTAATCAAATATACTCTTGGGGTATCACATAGCAATGAATAATACAATGTCCCCAGAGTTGTAACACAGGACAAATAAGTGAGGGGATTGGGTAAAATGTGACATGCAATAGTACAGTATGATGGAATATGAATGTTTACTGTAATATATTTTTCAGCTGTTGGTAGTAGACGCAAAAATTTAAAGCAAACCAAGCACATAAATTCATAACATATTGCACAGAAGGATAAAGGAATAAAACACTGTAACAAATCGTTACATTTAACATGCTTCATGCAATATATACGATGTATGTTACAAACAGAAAATTCTGGTAATGAAAAATTGTTTAAAGTTTGATATTTCAGCTGTACAGAAATTGCATGCACAGAAAGGATATAGACAAATTACAAAATGTATCAAACAAATCAACACTGGCAAATATTACTGGAATCATTCCATTAATTTTGGGGAAAAACATACATTATCTGATCAAAATACATATCCTCTTAATCATGTGGTATTCTGAGCGTATCTTTTAATGACTTTCATAAGGTTTTGATATAATACATTTGGAACAACAATAGTGGGCTGATAATTGCCAGGAAACATGAAAGACAGTTTTACCGTTAGGGGGATAATTCATTTTTATGGGACACTCAAACATAAACTGGTACATTGTATAGTGATCATTACAAATTATATGCAGTCAGGTATAAACACGATTAAAATGCATGTCAATGGGTTCTACAGAAGTCATATGATAATCTCAAGCAGAAAGCTATATTGGTTGTTAGCAAGGTGAGAAGACATTGAAACCCTAAGTGCAAACAGCATATAAAACATATCCTGGACCCTGAATTGGCTTTTGAGAGCAACCTGCATTTACAAACATGCAAATTCCAGCTACAGTTAGAGTTTCATCTGGTAGCCTTTACTGCTATTTGCACATCTATTCATTCTAATGCCAAGGAGTTGTAATTTGTAGCTGCTCATGCAAGGACTGTGCACACACTTGAACACTTTACTGGTAACTGAGCTTCAACCCAAGGTTCGTGACATTTCAAGTGTAAACGTGACACTTGTTGGCAGCAAATACATGCAGAGAGTCAAGTCTCACTTTCATACAAGAAACAAGTTCAGTTTAACCCGTTGAGGACGAGTCCCGAGTATACTCGGGCAGGTGTCTATGGGAAATGCGTGTTGTAGCAAAATCAAACCGTCTTCAACGGGTTAATAAGTCATGCAATATATTAAAGTACTGCTAATTCTCTTCTCCTAAGCTTGCCATCTTTGTGACAGAGGGGTCTCAGATAGAAAAGCCCCCCCCCCACAAAAAAAAACAAAACAAAACAAAATAAAACTATTCAAAACTGCAAACAGGTTATTTGGCTGAAAAATGAAAATATCCTTTGCCAAAACATTGAATGTTTTACACACAAACTACATCTCTTTCAGCTTTCACAGTACAAAAATGTTACAATTCTAAAACCTTCAATTTTCAAGAAATGTATTACTAGAATGTTTTGATTTTCATCCATTGTGTTATACATGTATGCCTCATTTCTTGCACACTTTAATAACTTCATCAAACTTAGAAACTGTTTTTATCTAGTTTTCAGCTGTTTTACCATTTCTGAAATACGTTTGCAAAAAAAAAAAGAAGGAACAGTAAAAAGCATTATCTCATCGGAAGAGTCAGAGATCGTTGAAAATGTAACGCCTTAAAATCAGAAGATCAATGTTCAGCAACTTCACTCGACTTCAGTGGTAAAAGATCACATTTGAACATGCCTGAGATATGCTACATCATAACAAAGCTTTATTGTTTTGAAGTATACATTCAAACTTGTACACGTGTACTTCCATGAAAACCCAAAATTATGGTCAGTACATGTGGCATCACTGAATTTTACTTGTCGTTTTCAGCTAAAAAAAAAAAATCCGGAAAAAAGACAAGAGAGAGAAAAAAGGCAAAGCTCCATAATCAACCTGCTCAGATTATTCACATTAACATTGACACATGGTTCTATGGGACAGGGTACAATAATATTCTTGTTTTGTAATGTCATCTGTCAATCAAGCCTTTAAATGTTCTGACAATGGCAATGCCAGTACCATACATCTCCATGTCATGTTTGTTCAGAGTCGAAACAAACATCTGAATGATCAATCACAAATACTAACGTGTCCTCCCACTGCTTGTCTGCTATAAAGGTCAACCACGCGTGAACAAACAGAAAAAAGAATCATTCATGTGTATGAAGCAGCAATAGGCAACAAAACGAATCATAGCAGTGCATGGAGCCGGAATGTAGCTTATCAAGGGTTGATGGGACAAATTTGTGTTTTAAAAACTTAAAGGACAAGTTCACCTTCATGTATGTGTGGATTATTAAGAGTGAATGCAGCAATATTAGTTGTACACATCAGTGGAAGTTTGGGGAAAATCAGAAAATCCAATCAAAAATTTATAAGTTTTGAAGTTTCAGTGCTGCCATTGCTGGATGAGAAGACTACTACAGTTTACGATGTCTGGAACTATATAAAGAGAATATTAATAAAGAAAATTCAACATATGATCATTTTCTCACAAGAGAAAAAGAGGACATGACTTGCCTTTTTCGGGTGGTAGGGGAATAACATAATCTTGGCATATGTCAGTAACAAGTTGAGGGAATGTCTACAGTACCTTAAAAAAAAAATGTGGAATTCTCTTTATATTCGGTCTAGACATCACACACTATAGTTAAGCATTCTCATCCAGTGATGTTGGCATGGCCATATCAAAAATTCATAACTTTTAAACCAATTGTTCAAATTTCCTCCAATTCAACTGATGTGTTTTACTAATTACTGTATTCACTTAATCCACACAAATACGAAGGTGATCATTCTTCCATTTCACCATTGCATAAAACAAAATCTTGGTTCAAATAATTATTTGTACACGTTTGCACGAAACTTTACAAAGCATTAGAAATCATTTCTCCTCACAGCATGCACAGCAAACTTTAGACATAAAGTCTGGACTGTATCTAGGCAGTTATAAATACAAATGTACATTGTACCTGACATTTTTTAATTAGCTCGTAACACACACACACACACACACAAATAAAACAAAGTAGGAAATTGCAAAAACTAGGCAATTTGCAGTACAAATACAGCCATACACATACAAACACCTTCATCAATTATTTTCTTTTTTTTTTTTTTTGATTGTATGCATGTTCATTTCATTATTTAAAATGAGGTACACCTCAAGGAAATAACAAATCAAATTCTGGAATAGTTACCTGAATCTGATATTTAGATAAAAATAAAAGGCAAAATACACAGCATGTGACATGAAAATATGCTAGGAATGGAATAAAATCCAAAATATTTTCCAATACCAACATACAGATCAATTAAAGGCATTAAAGTCATTCTTCATTTATATACTTTGCACTTTTGGCCAATTTTCTCTTTTTTGCACTTACAAAGAGAAGCATTGTGATTGTGAAGCAAAGGGCTGAGTGCTATGAAACGCTCAAACAAATCAAAAGGCCATGTGAACCTAACAGTTGCAGATCCTATATAATATACACAATTATCAACAGAGTTTTACATTGTACATTAATGTATCTTCTACCTCAAAGGAACTTTTATGCATCTGCTTCTACACGAATGTAAAAACAGTCAAGGAAAATAGCTATAATGTACATCTACCCTATCGGGGCCAAACATCTCCCCAACCCTTACTGTTCTATCAATATAAACTACATATAATGTGTTTTTTGTATATCAACATACTCTATCTTTTACTCCTTTTTTTTTCAGATCAAACCAGAATTAACCTTACAGATGGTCATTTTGTGTTACATTGCTTTAATAGACAGTATCCATAACAGTTTGCAAAACGTCTGAAATGTTTAAAGGGACTGTACAGTATTGGTTGAGGTGAGGATTCAGGTTTATAACATTCTTCAGTGAGATAATGAGAAACCTCCTATGAAAAATGAAAGAACATGTAATTTCAAGATGGACTCAACGTTTATTTGATTTAAATTGGCCTTGAAATGGTTGAGATATCCAAAAAATCGATCCTAATAAAATTGACAGGCCATGACTTTTATTAGGATCTCTTTGTTTCTCCTTTAGATATCTCAGTCATTTCAAAAGCGATTTTCATCAAATAAACTTTTGATTCCTCTTAGAATTGTATGCTCTTTAACATTTCATAGAGTGGTTTCTAAATATCTTGCAAAACGTTACAAGCCCAGTCCTCACCTCAACCAGTACTGTACAGTCCCATTGACCCATTGAGGATGGTCTGATTTTGCTACAGCACGCATTTTCCATAGATGCTTGCCCGAGTATACTCTGGACTCGTCCTCAAAGAGTTAAGGTCTACCACTTTTCCATGGGGACACAGTCTCTTAGAATTCATTGCGGATATTCATGCAGTCTAATAAATACCATATGACTATAGCACAATTCAGAATGACTGACGTTCTGTACACATGTACATAGGTGAACAGTGTGTGGCTGTACAACTGTTAAGTAACTACACAGAGAAACCACTGTCTATTGTAGTGTACGTGTAGCTAAAACCCAACTGGCTTTGCTGTTCTTTAGTCCTCTTCAAATGAAAATATTATCTTTAATAGCACCACTTACAGCAAAAGGAAAAAAAACAAAAAACAAATAAAAATGCCTTTCATCAGTCACACACAATTGCATTATTGGCATTTCAATACCAATTATGTGGAGATACTAGTAAAGAGTCCTCTAACAAAAGGATCTCCTGCGCTTCATTTATCATGAACAAAAGAAAAGTCACAAACAAGCCTTTAGACGTGCTTCATGCATGCAGCCTAGATACAGAACATAATGATGCACTGCATGCCAAAAATATGAAGTTGAGTCAAAGGAAACAATAAAAGCAGTTAGTAGAAGAGTTGAAAGCCGAGTCGTCAGACATTAGAAGCAATCTTTAATATTACATACTCACCATTTCACTGCAGAAAGGAAGCCCATTAAAGGGAAATATAGAAGAGATGATGAAAATAAACGTAATGTCATGTACAGATGGGGGTTATTTACGGAGTACTCTACAGTCCACTGTGTACGTGCAAGTTAGTTTACCGATGAACAGCCACGATTTGTAGAGTAGAAAAAGAATGACTATTAACGGTCAACTGTAGATAAAATTTCTGAAACAGGCCTTTCATTTCATGCTTACTTTTCTAATCATCTAAATTTCTTTGACAAACAAAACTTTTATCTGAGACAGTTATCTGGCCTTTAATTCTTCATTGTCTGGACACAAGACACACAAGATGATATGTTGTAGTGTTTTTTAATGTGTTTGTATTTATTTGTGTTTTTTCCTCTTTCGTTGATGTGTCTGTTAACAGTTCGCTATAGAGCAATCAATGACACAAGAATCCAGTATCACTTTTTCACCAAAGGATTTCAGGAAGATCCCTGAAGAAAGACTAAACCATTACCTTTTAATACAAAGAAAGAGTATAGTTACAAATGTAAATTCATTGGCATAGCTTTATCATGAAATAGACCATACTAGATGTATTCAAAATGATATTAGTACCTGCCATAGATTATACTAAATAGTTGATGAGAATAGAATACTAGTAAAGTGCTAGATATCTTTCATAACTGTCTACAAAGAGCATTGCATGTACAGTGTAGCATCAACTCAAGGTTTTTAGCTAGATGGCTGTGAAAGAGATATTTGTCTGACTGACCACTGGAGCAATTGACCAGTTGAGAGAAATCTCTTTTGTCTGACCAATCTTCATTTCAGTTTGACCTTCCATGTGCCCAGCAGGAGACTTTTCAATACCACATATTATCAGATATCCTCAACATATTGTATAAACCTCTAAAAAAAACAACAACAACAAACAAACAAACACTGTCCCTCCCCCACATGAAAAACAAACAAACAAACAAACTATAGTTAAACCCTAAACCCAAACACTTCTAAAGCCATATGCCCACGCCATTGGAAAGCTCTCTTCATGACATATATGCAAACAAAACTGTACAAACAAGAATTCTAAATATGCCAAACTGTAAGCTGCAATCTCATTTTGTATTGTGACTTCAAGAGATCTTTTAATACTTCTTTGAAAAAAGTAGCAACATAAGCCTAATGCAGGGCTAATATGATACTGAAGTAACATAGATGTGGTATAGATATTTTCTAGCAAAATTTGGTGCTGTCTTTCTCTCTCTTGCTCTCATGCCATTGTATGTCATGAGCACCATCTAGAATCTCTGATGGTAGTGAGATTAGAAAAAGTCAAGATCAATATTGTAGATGCAGGTTGTTGATACCACCAGTTAACCAAGGTTGTTGCAGCCCTTGTTTGTTTGTTTGTTTGTTTGTTTGTTTGTTTTATTACCCTCTTCATCACCCAAGACCTACATGGTGTACATTGTATGTGTATGATTATGACTATTATGTTGTATTGTGCGTGGAAGAACAATCTTACGAGAATGACATGATTGTTAATTTTGCACTGGCATTGAATTACTACATGTAGTATGATACAACATGACATTCACACAGTATGAGAGGAAAACTTTTGAGAGTACATTTCTTTCATTGATAATAACAGCATAAAAAGGACCTACCATCATCGACGATTGTGACAACAACACCCTTGCCCGTATAACCCAGTTTCCAGGCTGGCATCAGATTCATGTCCATTCCAGGTGTCGCTCCTTTTTGACCATTGTTGTACTGGAAGAAAATGAATTTAGAGTAAGGTGAATGATATGCGTGTATCATCGAGGGATTGCACAGTAGCAAAGTGAGGGAATGAATGGAGAACTGATAAAAGAGAAATTCATAGATAAAAAGATAGATAAATAGACAGATAACTTCGCTGGGGTGACAAGACCTTGTATCTCAAATTTTGGTGAAAATGACTTTTTTGATTAAAGGTAAGATAATCAGTTAAGTGATGTCCTGTAAAATTCCTAGACTTCTTACCCCACAAATGAAACCACCATGGCACGTCAAAGGAAAGTCTACCCCATTTGATAGATTGCTTTGGCTGTCATGTTTTTTGCTCTCCTCTCAAACACTCAAACCAATGCTACTAAAGAAAACACAGAGAATGACATGCAATGACATGATTGTAGTACAAAATTTCCTGGTTACGAGATGCAATCTTGGAGTCCACAAGATGAAATGTGAAGTGAAAATATTCTCTACCCATTGTCACTTTAAAAAGCTGGTGGTAAATAACAGATGTCAGTATAGAAGGACGACATGCACTAATCCTTGTCGGTAAGTTTATGTAGGTATACTGTCAAGATCATGGTATTGAGGTTATACAGTAGTTCAACCCTTAGATATGAAATATCTAGGGGAAGGGATGAATAGCCTCTGGTTTACCGGTATTTCTCTATGCCCCCTTGATGAGAAATGACAAGACTTACCAGATACCACTGCTTTGACCAGAGAGGGTCATTGAAAGGGATCGGCCGATTGTCACCGGTCTCATCAGGGGGTACTACATCCGCCCCCTTCTTCATGTGGACTATTTTCTGCTGCTGTTCATACCATGATACCTGCAGGAGAATCCATTTGTGGAAAGAAAAGGGGAAGTTTTGAAGAATATCAAAAGACTTAGTATGGCCATCTCTCACAGCATCAACACCATAAGTCTGTTATCTAGCAGGTATCCACACCAGAGATTTTATGCCCTTAATCCCACCCTTGGGAGAAAGAGTGAAAATCACACTTTTCATAGTAAGGGAAAATAAGGGATACAGGCTGCTAGCCTCTACAGACTGAAGAAAAAACCCAATGAACAGCACAACATACCTCTTGAAGGTAAAATTTCATATTTCTAAAAAGCATAGATATCAAGGAAGTTGCATACACAAAGATATACCAAATAAATTTTTTACCCCTCTCCCCACCACAAAATAAAAAAGCAAGACAATTCCAAAATGTCCTTGTACATATTTTCTTCTAAAGCTTGAATGAAGAAAATATACTGCTTGGCAACTCTGGAAAATATATCAATATTGAAAGATTTCCGTGGTACCAAGAAAGCTTAAAAAGAACTACAAGTCAAAGCAACTTTGAGCACAGAAAATTAGGAGTGTGATAAAGTCTCTTGACAGACTTCCTTATGGATAAACAAAACACTTCATGATAGTGGATGGAATTTTACAATAGTTATACACAAAATCCTTTTTTTTTTCTTTCATGAAATTTTATCATAAAACTATCATAATTAATCTTGTGGGGAATGAGAAATAGTATACCAACAATATCATACATAGTCAAAAGATCATAACAGCCATATCAGCATGTCATGCTACCAGCATTACCAACATTATAAAGTGATCATAACTCTAGATTACTTTGTTGATGTACAGCTTGGTTATCCTGATTCTATCTAAACATATCTCCCCCCTCCCCAGGAAAGTTTTTCTTTAGGTCCTTTGTATACTAAAAAAAAAAAAAAATAAATAAATGAATCAATAAAATGCAAAGAAAGACTATGGATATGAACAGAGGACTATGAATATTGGATATTTGCAGGGTCTTAATTTCAGGGTTAACACTGTTATTTAGTCGACTCATTGATACTTGACTGGAACCCACAACCTCTATTAAAAAAAAAAAAAAATCATGTCCTTCAAAGATATTTTCTTTTTCCCCATTTATTTCATACAAAGTTCTGTGATTTGTTGTTCATGAATTGGCTAAAGGAATGTGTGTGTTGATAGAGAGATATCTAAGTCATAAAAATAAGACCTTGCACAAGGTTTTCCATCCCACACATACATGTATCATTCACAACATTTCAAACAGAAAAAAAGTGGGAGAATGATGATAATTATTATCAACAGCGCAGAATGGCAGCAATATGCACTGCGATCTATCACATACTACACGTATCATGGGCAATTCCCAGTTAATCCCAACTAAATTGGCCCTGCATGGCATACATACTGCATTAAAATTTGTTGTTCCATTGTTATCATTATTATTATACAGGGCTTGGCATTAGCAGAGACTCGATGGCCAGGGGCGTTATAAGTTGGTGTTAGGCCACCAAATTATACCTTTTGGTGGCCTGATTGGGAACCTAAGATTAAGAATTGTTATACTTGTTATACTGGATTGTTATACTTGCTTTTATTTCACACCACCAGCATTTCAAATTCAAAGATTGTAGTGGTGTAGAATTACAGTGTAGAATGTGTCAGTGGTAGCATGCTCCTGCACAGCTTTAAAAAAAAACACCATTTCATAGAGCTCTCGTCCTGACTTCATTTTTTTCCCCTTTCTATTTGCTGCCAACATTAACAAGAGACCCGCGGGTCTAGCGCTCACCTGAGTATCGCAAGTTCACCTTTCACGCAGTCACTAATCTAAATTATTCACAGCTCTACCAAAATTTGACGAGGCATTCTCAAGTGGAAGATGAAAATGTACAATAAGGGCCCAATTTTTTTCAAGATTCCTTAATTTGGGGGAATTGGGGCCCCCTGGGGCCCTCTGGGTGGGGCATGGTGCCCAGTTTGATAAATTGAGATCCTGACCACCTAGGGATGCTACCTGCCAAGTTTGACAAAAATCCATCATGAGGTTTTCAGGAAGAAGATGAAAATGTACAATTCAGGCCTCCATTTGGACCCTTCCAACCACCCCCCCCCCCCCACCCCCAAGAGGGGCACCCCTGGATCTCCTATGAACAAACTTGAAACTACAGTCATTACTGTACTCACTCATAGTATTATCTCAGCTCTATAACTTCTGATTCTAGAGAAGATTTTTAAAGATTCCTTCATTTGGGGGGTTTGGGCCCCCTGGGGGCCCCCTGGGCGGGGCATGGTGCCCATTTTAACAAATTGAGATCCTAACCCCCTAGGGATGCTACCTGCCAAGTTTGGTGAAAATGGGTCATGGGGTTCTCAAGAAGAAGATAAAAATGTACAATTTAGGCCCCATTAGGACCCCTCCTCACCCCCACCCCCCCCCCCCCCCCCCCCCCGGGTCCAAAGGGGGGCACCCCTGATTCTGCCATGAACAAACTTGAAACTACAGTCATCAATGTGCTAACTCATAGTATTAACCTAGCTCTATCACTTCTGGTTCTAGAGAAGAAGATTTTTGCGGATTCCTTAATTTTGGGGGGTTTGGGCCCCCTGGGGGCCCCCTGGGTGGGTCATGGTGCCCATTTTAACAAATGGAGTTCCTAACCCCCTAGGGATGCTACCTGCCAAGTTTGGTGAAAATGGGTCATGGAGTTCTCAAGAAGAAGATGAAAATGTACAATTTAGGCCCCATTAGAACCCTTCCCCACCCCCCTCCCCTGGGTCCCAAGGGGGGCACCCCTGATTCTGCCATGAACAAACTTGAAACTACAGTCATCAATGTACTAACTCATATTATTAACTTAGCTCTATCACTTCTGGTTCTAGAGAAGAAGATTTTTACAGATTCCTTAATTTTTGGGGGTTTGGGCCCCCCCTGGGGGCCCCCTGGGTGGGGCATGGTGCCCATTTTAACAAATTGAGTTCCTAACCCCCTAGGGATGCTACCTGCCAAGTTTGATGAAAATCGGTCTTGGGGTTCTCAAGAAGAAGATAAAAATGTACAATTTAGGCCCCATTAGGACCCCTCCTCACCCCCCCCCCCCCCCCTGGGTCCAAAGGGGGGCACCCCTGATTCTGCCATGAACAAACTTGAAACTACAGTCATCAATGTGCTAACTCATAGTATTAACCTAGCTCTATCACTTCTGGTTCTAGAGAAGAAGATTTTTGCGGATTCCTTAATTTTGGGGGGTTTGGGCCCCCTGGGGGCCCCCTGGGTGGGTCATGGTGCCCATTTTAACAAATGGAGTTCCTAACCCCCTAGGGATGCTACTTGCCAAGTTTGGTGAAAATGGGTCATGGAGTTCTCAAGAAGAAGATGAAAATGTACAATTTAGGCCCCATTAGAACCCTTCCCCACCCCCCTCCCCTGGGTCCCAAGGGGGGCACCCCTGACTCTGCCATGAACAAACTTGAAACTACAGTCATCAATGTACTAACTCATATTATTAACTTAGCTCTATCACTTCTGGTTCTAGAGAAGAAGATTTTTACAGATTCCTTAATTTTGGGGGGTTTGGGCCCCCCCTGGGGGCCCCCTGGGTGGGGCATGGTGCCCATTTTAACAAATTGAGTTCCTAACCCCCTAGGGATGCTACCTGCCAAGTTTGATGAAAATCGGTCTTGGGGTTTTCAAGAAGAAGATGAAAATGTAAAAAGTTTATGCACGACGCACGACGGACGACGCACGACGGACGACGGACGACGGACGACGGACGACGGACGACGCACGACGCACGACGGACGCCGGACGAAGGGCGATCGCAATAGCTCACTTGAGCCTTTGGCTCAGGTGAGCTAACAAGCCATGGGAAAAAAAGTAAGTAGGAGAGTTCTATAGTGTATGTGAGCAATATGGGTCACCTTATATGCAGAAAGGACGAAAGAGTACCACATCATAAAAAGAAAAAAAAATGAAAAAGAGGGGAAAACTTTTTATATTTACATCTGTTATTTTAGAATCGCATGATCCTCAGATAAGTCTTGGAAGAAGCAAACTGAAGTAAATCATGCACCCAAAAGAATAAGTTCAAAGAACTTTGGGTTACACTTCACAGATACTGATGATGTATGCTACATTGCATCAAGCTTTGGCTTGTGGTGTTAAAGGTCCTCTTTGCCTTTGGAAGCAGTGATTTTAAAAATATTCAAAATATCACATTTGATGCATATATGCGTAGGTTTGTTGTACGACAAAACATCCTACCATATAACATTTTTGCAATAAAGCCTAATATATAATAAAGGAGACATCAGTATTTTTCTCAATAAACCATAACTGTAGACGGTTTAGTCTGGCAACATTTTAATCATAAAGTTGTTCACACTTTGTTTTATTTAACAATACTCGTTATTGATTTCACTTTTTCCAGATTATTACAGTGGTTGTTTCTATCCCTAACTCATATTTTAGAACTGTTTTAAAGCTCTAATGCTGGGGTTTTGTTTCATCTGCAAATGGTATTATGCCTTTAACAATGTCTCTTGGTTCCTTCTCTTTCAAATTTCAGACATGGCTTTCTCTATTAATGTGTATTTTCTTTAAGTCCTTAAATGGAAGATGATATGATGTTGGACAGATTGTCTCACCCTGTCATCTTTGGCCAGAAGATCGTTCACACTCTCGGCTGCCCTCCGTGACCTTGATGCCATCGTCTTCCTCAGAAAGGCAAAGGTGTCTGGGATGGCCCCAATCTGGCAGAATAGAGTGATAATGAGATACGCGAAGTGCCTGCTATTCCCAGGAAGCAGATTGCCTACACTTAACTGCATGTGCATGACTTAAATCATTTTGTAGTGTTGGTTCTCATCTCAGTGGTACCGGTACTTCTGATATCACAGTATTAAATTTTTGAAATAATACTATCTTCTATTTCACATTCATCAAAAAGGAAATATTGGGTGAACTTCTTTCTTTTTTTTTCTGGGCCATTTATCATTGTGTCACACTAAACAGTGGATATCTGAAATAAAAACAAAAACAAAAATCTTTAGAACGGAGGTTACGCCATTGAAGACTAGTCCCGAGCATTCTCAGGCTGGGGTGAATGGGAAATGCATACTAGATAGGAAAATCAGTCCGTCTTCAATGGGCTTATGTTCGTTGCCTACAACTTGTCCTATTTTGGGTAGTTTTTTCCACATAATTAACAAGCATACTACAAAAAATAATTGCACTATAGCTCAAAAGATTATCAAATACTAGACTAAAACAGATTTTACGTCCCCTGCTTCTGGGGGTAGCAGCGAAGATACTACATTACACTGTAACACACACAAAAAAAGAAAGATCTGTTTTTTCTAAACTTGATGTTGACAGAACTATCCTCACCTGACCATCAAAGTCGAATCCATGTTCAGCTGCAACCTCCCTAGCAACCCGCTCCCCTCCTCCAATCTCCACGGCCCACTCATTGACATACACTGGTCTCTCCTCAGCCCTCCCACACACACCGACCACACCCAGGGCAAGCAGCAGTGGGAGGAGTCGCCATGACAACATATTGCACCTGTCTTCAGGAGCCTGGAGAGGAATGAGATGGGAGGTGTTTAGTGTCCAGGCATGAACTGGAGGGAGCATGGCTTCACTTTTCATCTTTTATAAACCATTTGATCTTTTCATGGGATCACCAAAATTGTGGGCAAAAGATTTGCATAATCATGTGTACACACCACAGAATGGGACTGTAATCTGACAAGGAACAACATCCTTTAATATTTAAACATTGTAGATCTAGATAAACTTTCATACGGGCCCACGGTGACTGTAAATCCCTCATAAAAACATGTGTACAGACCTGTGTATGTACACTAGTTTAGAAGAATATGTTTTCAATCTAGCATTACTAAAAGGACCTAAGAGAAACTACTTTGTATTGACCGATTCGGGTTCGTTGAGGGCAGCAGACATTTCATGGCACTGGGCGCAGCCATAGTGGGTGTCTCAGCCGACCCCCCCTGCTCTCCCCCATCCCGGGCAACATGTTTATCACGCACTTGTAACAAAGGTTCGCGCACTCGCGCACTCGCGCACTCAGTACGAGACGCCCATTGGCTAAAGCAGTTTTTCATTCTGCGAGCGTGCTAATGTAGGGAGAGGGGTGGGGGGTGGGAAGAGGGGGGGGGGGGGGGGGTCGGCGAGACACCGAGTAATGGCGCTGCCCATGCCAAAAATACACATAATGTCACAGAATCGGTCAATAGCGAGCGATCAAAACAAATGAAAATGTATGAAAATCTGCATCATGCACATACACACTTGAATAAAGTAAAAGTGTAGACATACAGTGTACTGTGTCATACATGTACAATGGACACTATATCACACAAAGTTCTGTTTTTTAATACTATGCATGAAAACCATGGTACAAGTATGGGGTATACAATGTAGATAGGCCTAGCTATTTTCTTTTATCATGCTTATAAAATCAAATGCACAAGGGCGAAGCTGTACAGGGTAATTTGGAAACCCATGCAATTATAGGTAAAGTCCGCTTATCGACCAAACCAAAAACAAGGGTGAAGAGGTATAAGGAAAGAGTTGTCAGATGACATTTTATGTGCAACAATGTTTGCACTGTATGTCACACTGTATCTGATCGATGCATTTTGAAGTGTCTAGATTGGCCTTTGTGCGTGGGCTTTATTTATCGCATTGGAAACCCTGTATATGAATATGGTCTTATATGTGACCCTGCATCACAAACCCAACAAAAAGTCGCCAGACTAGTATGGATTTTTAGTTAAGGGCAGATGCTAAAACTAAAGAGCAGACTCTAAGTGTTAAAATGATGTGTAAACTCCATTCAAATGGACTCCCCTAAACTATCTAAATATTGGAAAGAAAGACCACACTCTGGAAAAGTGTGAACTGAGAAAAGAGGCTCTGAAGTACATAGACAAGCTGTGCTAGCTGTGCAATAAATGGGAAAAAGATAGGATGTAAACCACCGGAGCAACAACAATGAAGGGATTATCAAATTAAGCTGAAACTGAGCAGGCTTTATGCATGGCCAGCAATGATTAATGAAAACTTTCAAAGCAGTAGCATCATCATTTCAAAAATTATTAGAGTTGAAAGTGAGGAGTGTGCACAGGTGTTTCAAGAAATAAAAAGAGGACTCTAAAGACACACCTAATCACACTACTGAAAAAAAAAAGTTTCAAGTAAATTTGCTATCATTTTCCTCTTTATTTTATGATCCCAAATTTTAGCATTATGTAGAAGACTCACTCTTTCAGAAAATATGAAAAAGTCAAGATCGGCTAGGTTGACCCATTTCACCTACCGGTACATGTATTTTCAGTCCTCACACAAAATCAGTGCGTGCCATTTTTTGTTGGTTTTGTGATGAATGTGAATGAATGAATGAATTTGAATGTTTGTTAGACAAGAATGAAAAGTCAATCCGGGTTCTGCTGTTTTCCTAAAATATGAGACATGATATGTGACCATAATACCCAGTAATTGGAGCTGCACTTTGTGGTGCAAGTGCAGCTCTGATCGCGTGAACTCCCGATTAATTATTCAAAATGGCCATCAGTGAATGACGATGTACCATTTGCACGTGCTGCATATAATCTTCATTTTCGGTAAGTTGTGAATTGTGCATGTCAATATCGCTAACATAGAAATAAGTCAAATTAATGAAGATTGTATTAAATAAGTTTGAGGAGACAAAAATTATGTCAAGTATCAAAACTCAACGCGATCCCCATGTTCGCTTTTGTGCACCACCCTGGTACAGCCCTGTCGCTATTTTATTTTTACAGTGACTGGGCTGTGTATCGTTAATCCATTGCAGTCTTTTGCCTTGGCCAACATCTTGCATCTTGGGGTACCGTACCTCTTGGGATAAGGGGAAGACTTCCTTTGTGAGCTTTTGCCATTTCTCTTCGCCCTCGCACAGTCTCTCACCTCTCTATAAATTAGACACTTAGTATAGTTGTCAGTGATTAAAACACACACACACATTGCACATTTTTTTATTAACAAACATATGAAGAGTTTGTTCGCAAAAACCGATGTCCATTTTTGAAGATTTTGAAGTACGGTCTCTGTCATAAAGTACAAAATAATACCTTTTAAATGATATATTGGTCACTTACATATAAAGGTAGATTTTTGAAGTTATGGTCAAAAGAAGCAAAAATTTTCTTATTATCCTCTTTTTTTTCTTGACCTTTAATCGCAAATATCTCTATTTGGCAAATATGGACTCATCGGTTTTTGCAAACAAACACTTTACATATTGCACAATATGCATCGAGACTTCAGTGTCAGTATTTAATACAGCAGTGCAGTTATGCAGTGTAAATTCGAGTGAATTCAGAACATAACGAATGGCAGTAAATTGACGTTTAATACCAAAAAGCCAAAGGCGTACTGCACGCATTAACAGACATGCCATGAAAACTCGATTTCATGCTTACCAGGACCCCGACAAGACTATCAGCACTGCAACACAATTATTTCGACTTTATCTTCTATCATTTCATGCCTTCAGCGTCTTTTTCTTGCACGTTACGAAAAAAATTACGGCGAAGGTCACTCGATTTACAGCTGTTGGCGAAAAGCCTACCTCCGCCTGTAGCTGTCTGCACCGTTCACTCCAAGACATGGGGTAAAACTCTGTGCAGTATACCAGTGATACCAGTACCCCACAACAGGTGTGTGGGTGTGCCTGTAATAATGTCATCACGAGGTGGCGCTACATACCCGCTGGTTACTGGCTGGTCACAGTGTCCATCAAACTGGCCTTCTCACGAAATATCTGTGCAATTTTCATTTTTCTTTGTTCTTCCGATCTGTTTATTCTCTCCCTCTTCCCCCTCTCTCTATTTCTTTCTTTCTTTCATTGAATACTTGATTAATTAATTGATTGATTGCTTAATGAATGAATGAATGAATGAATGAATGAATGAATGAATGAATGAATGAATGAATTCAACATTCATTCTTTCTTTCTTTCTTTCTTTTTTTTTCTTTCTTAATTCTTTCTTTCTTTCTGCCACGTAAGTCTCCTTTTCTTTTATGCATACTACACTAACTCCAAAGTATTGATCTGCTTCCTTTGGTGTAGGAAGTTCATTATTTTTTTTCTTCTGTGCATTGAACAGATGCAAACATTGGTCACATCGTGGCATATCAGAATCCATAATGCAGAAACTCAGTAACTTAATAACTTTTGTTTAATGAATGTTTGGCTAGCTTTCAAAGACCTTCATTTACAAGTGCTTGTTCAACAAGGTTATCTGAATATTAACAACAACAACAACAACAACAACAACAACAACAACAACAACAACAAGACTTGATTATAATGCAACTCTGAATCCAGCTGATTTCATTGGTAAATATAACTGTTGTATTTGTACTGAAAACAAATATCCACATTACACCTCCCCATGGAGTATTATATGTGACTTATACAGCATCAAGAATTATGAAATGTAGGTACCTGTATATTATATGATTAATAGTATGACATGGTTCACTTAACCCCAAAGGACTGCTCACCATCAAATTGTTCAAATGTAGCAACCTCCAAAGTATGTGTTGGCCTATCCACATGTGACCCTGCATCACAGGAAAGCTACAGAGAAAAGAACTTTGAATGTTAAAGGTCTAGTCAATCAAGTCTCCCATTATGGTGTGTGGAATAAGGAGGGGATTTAAGCTCTATGGTAACTGCTGTGAAGGAGTATAAAATTGACCTTAATTCAGAACACATATTAGCAACATTTCATTCATGATCATATCACAGTATTAACAGAATTGCTGACTGTTCTCACAGTTAATTTTAGTTTCTCACTGCTTTCCATGCATATATTCACCCATTGTATTTGATGAAAATGGAGAAAAGTAACTTACAACAGAAAAAAAAGAAAATGCTAAACAAGAAAAACAAACCCACAAATACTTAATTCTTGCACTTAATTCTGAGTTTTTGATGAATGTACATTGCAGAAGCAAAGGTAACTCAGTCAAAAAATATCCCAAACCCCAAATCAGCAGAGTTTGATCAAAGCAGGGAGGTGTGAGAGAGACATGTATTTTGTGGCCAACTGGACATTTTATGGGTTTTTGTGATGCAGGGCCACATCATGGTAGCTGTATCTCAATGACCAATGACAGGAACACACTCTGAAAGTGCAACAGATCTGAGGGAAATACCATTTCTGGGTCATTTGCAAGAAAAAAAATATTACTGAAGGTCATTAATACCCCCGCCCCGTGACGACAGACTTACCCAAGGAATGATCTTTCCTTGATCTTCTGCCATTTAAATGCCGTTACCATGGCAACGCAGCTTCCGACACGTCCGAAAAATATGTCTTGCACATCTTCCCACCAAGACTATTGTGTGTGCCACATTTCATAAGCTTTTGTCAAAAACTGAGGAAGTAGTTCAATCCACAAGATCTTTCCTTGATCTTCCGCCATTAATATGCCGTTACCATGGCAACGCAGCTTCCGACATGTCCAAAAAATATGTCTTGCACATCTTCCCACCAAGACCAATGTGTGTGCCACATTTCATGAGCTTCAGTCGAATACAGAGGAAGTAGTTCAATCCGCAAGATCTTTCCTTGATCTTCTGCCATTTATATGCCGTTACCATGGCAACGCAGCTTCCAACACGTCCGAAAAATATGTCTTCCACATCTTCCCACCAAGATCAAGGTGTGTGCCACATTTCATAAGCTTTGGTCACAAAACTGAGGAAGTAGTTAAATTCGCAAGATCTTTCCTTGATCTTCTGCCATTAATATGCCGTTACCATGGCAACGTACTTTTGGGTACTGTCAAAAAATGCGTCTTGCACATCTACAACCAAAGGCACACATCTGTACCAAGTTTCATGGAAATTGGGCAAAAACTGAGGAAGTAGTTTGCAACACAAAATTTTCCATCATTTTGGCTCATAATATGTGAGCTGTTACCATGGCAACATACTTTTTGTCACTGTCAAGAAATGTGTCATGCTGACCTATATCCTAAGACAAACATTCAATATGAATTCCATGAGAATTGGAAGAACACTGATGAAGCAGTTTTGCCATGAAGCATTTTGCCCTATATCTTACCAATAACATGCCGTTACCATGGCAACGCACTTTTTGCCACTGCGGAAATATGTGTCTTGCACATTAACATATTCAGATGAACATCTGTACCTAATTTCATAAAAATTGATCAAAAACTGTGGGAGGAGTTCGCGACGCAAGATTTGTACCCATTTTTGCCCATAATATGCCGTTACCATGGCAACATACTTTTGGGTACTGTCAAAAAATACGTCTTGCACATCTACAACCCAAGGCACACATCTGTGCCAAGTTTTATGGGAATCGGTTGAAAACTGAGGAAGTAGTTCGCGACGCAAGATTTGCAACGGACCGACCGCCCGACCGCCCGACCGCCCGACCGCCCGACCGCCCGACCGTCCGATGATTCCTATATACCCCCTTCAAACTTCGTTTGGCGGGGGTATAAAAAAGGGGTGGGGGGAATCTAGTAACCCTTGCAAACTTCTGTAAAGCAGCACATTTACTTGGTGAACAAGAAGACGTTCTGACAGTTCAAAAAATGCTCAGACTAGCAACCTCCTTGTCATATATTTGCTGTACAGTTTTCTCTCTCTCTCCACAATGATGTTTGAGAAGCAAAATGGCACTAAAACCTTTCCTTGCATGAACATTTTTCTCACTTTACACTGATAATACACATAAGGGGAAGAGACCTCAGTGATAGCTGGACTGGAGTCAGGACTTAATCTGGCCAGTACCGCTATCATGGTCACATTACATGTAGAGAAAACCTCAAGTTAAAAGAGTACTTCACATGATTTTGAGATGCATAACATTCATTCACTTCAATGCTGAATTCCAGTCTTTACAAAGCCATATCTAGTAATAGTATGCATTAATGCAGCAAGTAAACTTGTGACACTCTACATCATTTTATTGTACCTTGTCTTTGAAACTTTGTTACAGTATTTTTGATGTGTTTTGTTTCATACGGACATGTGAGACAGAATATTTTTAGGATGGTAGTGAGACCCCCCCCCCCCCAAAAAAAAAAAAAAACACCTTTCTTGCTCCTTTATACAGTAATCCAAGTTGGCAATGCAAATTCTCGTTTGTGACCCATCTACACAAAAGCCAGGCAAAGTCATGAAACATTCAGTTGCTGATCAACGTTTTACATCAACTTTTACATTCTTCCGACTCTGTGTTCTGATAGAGCATAATAGGTAAATTTTAAAACATAGTTGTGACATGATTCATAAAGTTTTACATTTCACCACACCAAAACATTCTAAGAATCTGAAATTAACACAGGATATTCATCAACTGACAAAATCTGACAGAACATTGGTTAAGATAGCAAACTTCTGATATCTGAAGGAATACTAAATTTCTAAGGCTTCATCTACATTACTTTATTTTCCACAGTCTCCTCGGCTTTGATGTCTGAAAGTTCTCAAGTGAAAATGTGATGTCTGGTCAAATGTACCTAATACAAATGTACTGTACTTGTAATATAACTCAGATCTAGGCCTCACTTGTACCAATTCAGCACCAGAAGAAATCGTTTAAAATGAATAAATGAACAAAAAATAAATAATATATGAACACTCTGCAACATTCACACTTTTGTCTTATTGTCGACATATTAGAGTGTAAGCACACTCTGCAAAGAACAGATTTTCAGAGAACAAAAACATCACAGAATTGAGACAAATCTGTAACAAACTCATTATTATGTTATTGTCACTGACATGGCAGTTGAACTGCAGTCTGTCATACATGTATCTTTACATCCCAGCGGATGGTCCAAAGGTCATGATTACTGGGTGCCTACTGCTAAAAGCTGGTGTTATATCTATAAAGAATACATTATTGTAGGCTCTTCAATAAAGATGTATCTTCCTTCATTTTGACTGTGAAATGACATTGGAGATCACACATAGCTTTCATGTCTTTTATGTCAAGATATATTCACATAGAACAGCTGTGCTTTCATAGAAAAGCAAGAGAAACTCCTTTCCATGCTTAGCTTGGCACTTGTAATATTATTATGTCATTGCCAGAGCTTCACATACAAAATACAAAAAATAAAACAAAACAAAACATACCTGGCTTGCCTTCATGATGATGATAAGAAACTGAGATTTATGATAATATTCATTCATTGGCTTGTCCAGGCTGTTTATGTACTTCAAGAACTACTTATTGCCCTAGCAGAATTCATAAAGGAACATACATTGTTACAATGTATGTTCCTTTATGAATTCTGCAAGGGCAATTTTGAAGATGCAAAAGAACTTTTGAAGTGTTAGATATGTGGGATGATATATTGAAAAGATATTCTTTTCTTCTTTCTTTTTTTTTCAAAATGAAAGTTTCTCCTAATAAAGCAACATCATACCTATATGATTTTGGGGCAGATTGTTTTCTTGAACAAAGAGGTTTCGCTCTTAAGACTTCAGTTTGTTTCATTCATTACATTTCTTATCCCTCCTTGCATGGGATTATAATGAACAAACCAGATGTGTTCAAAATGGCATTTCTGCACTAAAAATTACATGCATCATTTAGGGCAAACCTCTAGCAAACTTCTCAAAAGTTCTGCCATCGGCAATGAGAAAATGTTGTGTAGTAGGAGTATGCATAACATGTGACTGCATGATAAACGATCAAAGCTAAAATGAAACAAAAGCAAAAAATCTGATGTGTTTCCTTGATTCCAGCAAGTCAGGATACAGTAAAGTGCTTTCACGGATGAAACAATCGTCTCCTCTTCCGAACTTCTGACGGCACATCGGCTAATCATACTGGTATTGCATTCAATAAGATATGCATGCATGCATACCATTCTCTTCTTTTCTTCAGAGTCCAAAGGTCATAGTGATATTAACAATAATACTGTCCCTTTACATATGGTCAGTCTTCATCGTCTTCTAATTCCAGGTCATCCATGTCCTGGAAAAGTGACTCGTCCACCTCCACCCGGTCACCTAGTGGTCAAAACAGAAATGGCATTTGAGAGGACGTCTATAAAAAGGTCTTTGCATAGAAATACAGTACCATGAAACATGACAAAACAGCAATACTTGCAGCAAAAGTAGTAATATAATGAATGCTGCAATGGCAAAAATTACCCTTACACACTCACACTGTTACATTCTCATTTCTAATTCTCGAATACAGTCAAATCAGCATTTTGAACATGTTTTCAAGATTGAAATTACACAAACCAATACAAGACTGCTCAAAGAACTGTTTCCTTTTGGCATCCAGTATTTAATCTTGAATGAGATGTTCTGTCAACTTACTCTCATCTAGAAGGTCCATATCTGATGTATCTAGGTTTGCATTCTGGAAGAATAGTTCTCTTCCTGCAAATGAGAAACAGGAGTAAAAGACAAACAAATAAAGATGTGATGAAGTGATGAATGTCGTAAATCGACATTGTCGTAAATCGACATGGAGTGATGATCACGATCAAGAATATTGACTATTCACGAGTAAAACATTTGTACAGGCGACTCCCACTACAATGACATCCTGAGGACTACTGTAAAAGTGGATATTGTCGCATGACTACTTTTTCACACTCGGTCGGGTAAGAAGAGTTTCGCGTGTTTTTACTTCCACTGAATCAAGACATCAACTACTAGAACATATGGCATGCAAAAATATTTGTGTGCTTTTATTTTCGCGCTAGCTTCTGGTTGCGCGAAATGCGCATAAATTTCAAGACTGCAAAAATTTCCACTTTTACAGTAGCAGTTTTCTGTCAGATCAAAATTTCTTCATAACCTCAGGAAATTTTGCACCTTGTATGAACGATTCCATTCTTGACTAGTACATGTACGACGTATCTTTTTATATGTGCACATTTCTTTACAAGTGGACTATGATTTATATGACCCAACATACGAGAATACATGTATGATTGCAGTAGTAAATTCTCGTTAACATTGACCAGTGGGGCTGACTTATAATTGATTTGAGTTGACTGTTATCGATGTTGAAGATTATTGCAGCTTATATTGAAAATTGATTTATGTTTTGTTTTTTAATTGTGTTTTGTCTATTTTAATTTTTTTATACCAATAATGGGTTAATTTATGCATGATCTGAATGAAATCGATAAATATCTAGGAAAAGGAAAAATGTTTGTCTGGATCATCACATCCAACCCACCTGTGAGTTTGCCTCCTTGGCTTTCTGCACTGGACTGATGTTTTGCTTTCTTTTCCATCTGTTCCTGGTCGAACTTTTCCTTCCACGCCAGGAAGCTTTCAATCGTCACCAGAGTTCCTTTCAGTATCTTCTCCTGCAAGAGATATTCACGGCAGGAGTTGAATATTTCTTTATTTCTTTATATATTCATGTCTTCTTCTTTCAAAGCAGGATTGTCCTATTAACCCTAAAAAGGCCGGGGGGGGGGGGGGTTGAATCAACCCCCCCTCGACATTTTTCGCGACTTCTCCGCCGCGCGAAATTTTTTTGACCGCGCCGTTCACTGACTTTTTACTTTCAAGTCTTGCGCATCTTTTGACACCATTTTCGCAAAAATCGCGCATACCGTTACGACACTGCGCGACCTTTTATACATGCCTGTCAGACCGAAAATGGCTCAAAAACGTGATTTTGTGTATAAAGTCTTTGCAAATGGAGTTTTCTCTTCTTATTCATAAAGATATTATTATTTTCACTTTCATAGGCTGAAACTAATTGATTTTAGCTTAATCATGCTTGAAATAGGTTCTGTCATAAATTTTGAGAAAAAAAAAAGATAAAACAAAAGGTCGAAAAAACATAGAAATACATAAGAAATTCATAGAATAAAATACATAAGAAATTGATTTTGATACCAGATTTTTTTTTCATGTACATTGTTAGGAATGCTACAAAGAGTGTTATCACCAAAAATTAGGATTCTAGGAGCTTTAATTCTTGATTTAGAGCAAAAAGTATGATTTTATGCATATATTAACATAATTAATTATTATGATGAAAATTTCCATTTTTTTTTAAAAAATAGTTTGGTAGATTACGCCACAGGTAATGTATGTGCCAATTTTCATGGTGATTGCGCGAGCGACGGCAAAAAGATCTCGGGGGGGGGGGGGGGGGGGGGGGGGTTGAATCAACCCCTCCCCGGCCACAGAACACCCAAAAAAGCCCGGCCTGGTTAGGGTTAAGAGCCACAAAGGCCTGCTTTACAAGGGAGCCCTGCATTAGGTACAAAAGTTAGAATATCACGTAACACATTATACAAATGGAATATAAAATCAAAAACATATGAAAAAACATATATACAACTGTTACATAATACGATCCCCTCTCATAATTCTGTGTGCATGTGCACGCATACACATGTGCATGTAAGCATATGTCACTGTGAATGTTGTACATTATACACGGGGCAAGGAATCAATGTACACACTCTACCCACAAAATCAACAAAGTCAACTCATAATACAAGTGTATTCATTTCATGCGTGCAAAATGTTCAAGTATTTTATGAGCAAACTTCACTACAGCAGGCTTCATGAATAACCTCTTTGTCTCTTCTAGATTTAAAGAAATAATCATTCACTAGTAATGAAGCAACAGAAACACAAAAGTGCTTTGTGAAAGAATGATTTTGAGGCATTTTTAGGACTTGCACCATGTTGTATTGCATGAACACAGAAATTCTGTCAGGATAAAGAATCTTGCTAACACAATTTTATTTTTTTTTTCCATTTCTTTTTCTCTAGGGCAAACTTGTTTGTTTCAGCAACAGATTCCGCTACCTGCAAACTACAAGTAAAAGCAATTCGAAGAATCAGAAGTACAGTGGAGTTTATGTGCATGGGGAAAATCCGAGTGTGGTTTTTGACTGGTGAATGGATGCAAGTGGCTGCTGCTGCAGATAGGTGAACACTGAGGGCGGTGTGACTCTTTGCATTTAAATCAGTCATCACCATTGACAACTTTAGTGCATCAAATGTCAATACAGTGGACTCCCGATATAAAGAAGTCTTCTGGACCCACAGTTTTCTTTCGCTATATCGAAATTTCGTTATGACCGAACAAATAAACAGTAAAGATACAAAGAGTGAATAATGTTGCGGCCTGAATTTTTACTTCGTTGTAACAGAATTTCGTTATAACCGTGTTTGTTATAACAGGAGTGCACTGTACCACTTGAAAAAATAGGTCCTGACAGGGTTAAGATGTACTTTCAGACTGTGAATCTACTCACTGCTTCTTCCTCCTCTTTCCTCTTCTCCTCTTCCAGTCTCTTCCTCCGGTCCTCCCGGGCAGCCTTGAGGTCATCTATCCTTTCGTTCAGGAACTCTTGGGCTGCTGACACGATGGCAAAGATCATGGCCATTCCCAGATTCTCCTCGATCTGCCTCAAGTCAATGACACGGAGAATACGATATATGTTTTGATTACACATATGTTTGTGTGATATACTGTATGTTCTGATTACATCTACAACGTATGTGGAATATTATGCTTTGATTGCATCTATGCCGAATATATATTTAGATTATATCAATGTGCAATATATGTCTTGATTACTATAAATTCTGAAATTTTTGCAGTATACATGTATTAATTTTCACATATTTTGCGCCACTTCTAGCTAGTGCAAATTCTAATATCCGCAAAAAATATCTTCAAATTTTCTCTGCACATTTTTAATCTTTGAATGTTTTGGCAATATTGAGCAGCAAGAGTTCAAGAACCTACAGATATGATTTTGAGCCACTAAGCGTAAAAAGAACTAATAATCACATGAAAATAACAACATTTACAATACATATTCATTAGTACTATTAATAGTAGATGCAGCTTATTATCATTATACACTATTTATATTTTCTTTGATCAGTCTTTTGTGACACATGCAAAACAATTATTCATATTTCACATAATCACAATTTTTTTAATCTATCTGTCTTAGTTTACAACATATACAAAATATTGTTCATTCTTCAAATATCCTTGAATCATTACATGCATTGACAGAGGGGAATTATAATCACTATGCTGTATTACTGATGAAGAAAACCCTATCTTCCTGAAAATTAATATACTTCTCCTGTCAAAAGAGTATACATGTACCATGCACATGAAACACAGTTCCCATGAAGACTGGGTTATATACAGTGGAAATGCAACTTAAACTGGAGACAGATGATACACTGAAATCAAATATGAAATTTGTGAAATTCATCTGGAACAAATACAGAGTGACTTCCAGCATAAAGCATACAACTAGGGTTTGGGCAGATTTTGTTCCCTTCTATTCTAACCCCGCCCCACCCCAAAAATCTTAAAGAGCTCAATGCCTTAACAACAATTCCAGAAAGCTGAAAACTGATGAAAACTTCATTGTTGTCATCACCTGGGCTTCAACCAGCTCCCTGATTTTGTCTTCATACTCCTGTGCAACATCATCGTTGAAGGTCACCTCAAAGACGGGTGCCTCCTCGGGGTATGTTGGTGTGTATGTGAAGCACAGCGTGACGGACAGTTGGCCTGGAAGGACAAACATTCAACATTCCTAGTGTTGAGTTTTAACATTAAAATTCTTCAAATCAGAATCTAAATTTAATGAATCGAGAGTTCTCTAGTGGAGAAAATAGCAGATCAAGGGAAAAATGTTGGTATGTAACTATGCTACTATCTGTCTAGTTATGACATAAATTTTGCTTTGTATTCTGTCTGCCTTGTGTCCCCGAATCCAGCAGACAGCATGGAGATCCAATATATCATAAAATGTTGAATGCTCTGCATACATTGTATGGTAAGCATTGGCTGGTGTACAGAAAAACAAACAAACTTTTTCAAGAAACTGGTGGAGAGTTCCCTTTAGAACCAGTAAATTTGCAATTTATGAGCTTCTAGCTGCTTGCTCCAGAGGTGCCTGACTCGACAATGACCAAACTCTACCAACAAGTTTGATGATTTAATCTTCTGATCACACAGGAATCTTAAGCAACTCTCACACAAGCAGATATCCAGAACAATAGAAAGACTTTTCCTGTAAACAGGAAAAAAGCAAATCACCTTAAATTTCCTGGATATATCTAGACTATACGTGACCCTGCATGAAAAAAACACACACCAAAAGTGACAAACATGTACCCTGATTATATGCAAGGACTCAAAATAGGTGAAAAGGTCAACCTAGTCGATCTCAAGTTTTTTCATATTGAAAGAGCAATTCTTCTTTTACATTATTTTGAAGTTTGGGATCATAAAACAACTGGAAAATTGTGTTTATAGTGCACAGTTTTTCTAGAACACTTTTAATGTGGAATAGTGTAATAAGGTATGTCTTTAAAAAGACCCCTTTTTCATTTTTGTACTTTCAACTCCAGTAACTTTTGAAAGAATATTACTATTGCTTTGAAAGTTGGTTTACAACCTGCTCAATTTCAGCTTTAATAGTCTAATATTCCCTTCATTGTTGTACGGCTGCTGTGGAGTTTTACATCCTTTTTCGTCCCATTCATTCCACAGAGCACAGCTTGGTATTTCAGATCAAGTGTTGAATAGACCCTATACTCCAGAGCCCTTTTTCCTCAGTTCACACTTTTCCAGAGTGTGTATCTTCTTTCCAAAATTTAGATAGGTTAGGAGAGTCCATTTGAATTGAGTTATACACATGTGCATGTACATACAATATAATTTTAAAGCCTAAAGTCTGCGTAAGTATATTTCAGAACCCATATCTGGCGACTTTTTGTTGGTTTTGTGGCACAGTGTCACTCATATAGCTAGATCATACATTCAGAAAACTGATTATTTCTGAGAAGACAGCATTATAAAACAAGAGAAATGACATAGACTGAATGTCAATGTACAGTAACTTGCTCACAACAATTAACAACATTGCTGTTACATCAATGATCAATAAATTGAAGTTCATCACAAATGCACAAACACACAGTCTTTTCAGAGAGCAATAGACACCATTGCAGTATCAGGTCATTTTTCTATGTCATTGGTGTTCTTTTGAATTTGAGAAACTCAGCATCCTCACCTTTTTCCTCCTCATTTTCCTCCCCCGTCTCATCCTCCTCAGCTGAGACGGTGATCTGGAAGACATGGAATGGATCTGTGGCAAGCACTGAATAATTAAAAAAAAAAGGCAAAAGAAAGTAAACTAAATAAAAACAGACAATAACTTTTAAACATCGAGAGGAAACAAGAACATGCAAGCACTTACATTTTTTAACTCATTAAACAAATCATGAAAATGAGCTAGACACTCAGTCATGACTTTAATACGCAGTGCTCTGTCAAAGCTACACTTCCTCATCTAGTCATCACATTTAATCTTGTGTGCTTTTGAACCAACAAGAATCTTATTGTGCAACATTAAGTTTCCATGACCAATGGAAACTGGTGAATAACAAAATCTTAAGTTGATATAATCCCGAGGCACTCCAAAATTGATACAACTCACAAAACTCGGAAAAAGTTCCTTTGGGACTGTCATCACAATTTTACTGGTCACTCTACACTAGTCAATCCTACTCTTGTTGGCTTATGCATGGATGCATGCTTGCACACACATTTGGCACGAGGTGGGGTATTCAGACCCAAAAAGGAACTATTGCCAATAGAAACAAAACTCTACATCTCTAGTCACATTTGGTTTTTATTCATTACAATAAGTACAAAGAATGGTTAAAGTTTACATACAATCTGTAGGGATCGTATAGTTTTGGTTGAGACCTAACCCCTGGTTTCTTAACATTTTGGGGTGAGATTATGAGAAATCTCTTATGAAATATGGCAGAGCATGTAATTCCAAAAGGAATTCAACATTTATTTGATGAAAACTGGTTTTGAAATGGCTGAGATACCCAAAACAGAACAATTCTAATAAAATGAGGGACCCAGCTTTTATTACGATTGCTTTGTTTTACTGTATTTTTGGATGTCTCAGCCATTCCAAAACCGATTTTCATCAAATAGACTTTGAATTCCTCTTAGAAGGGTACGCTCCGTACTATTTTACAAACATTTTTTGTTTGTTGTATATTGTAAAAAGTTCAAAGCCCAATTCTCACCTCTACCAGTACTGTAAATTTACCATCCCTTCAATAAACACAGTAACACTGAACGGTTCTATGGCTTTATGTGTGTTACAATTACAGGTAGGGATAAGACTATATTACATATGGTCTACATCACAATACAAATACAAGATAGGTAGTGGGTCAATCTCTTTTCCCTTTTGATAGATGAAGAAAGAAAACCCAATGTGGTGAATGGCTACAGGACTGAATGGCAATGCCAGATGGGTGGGACACCGATTGGGTCAAGTGCTCTCTAATCAAGTAAAACATGCCATGGTCTGAGATTTGATATCATGTTCAGTAGCATCATCACTGTCACAATCAATATTCACTGCATTGCCACAAATTATCTCTTAACGTGCCATGGTCGCCGAACGGCGACCTTAGTCCTGACGTGCCATGGTCGCCGATCGGCGACTAAGAACAGCGAGAAAAGCATTGATCATTTAGGTTCTTGTGGTACCGTAATGTGTTACACCAAGCAACTGCCAATGATATGTACTGGTAGCTGATTAGCATAGCCATCCTTTCCTCTAAAAATATGAGCATGCTTACATTGGAAAATTTTGAGTAAATACACAATTTTTCAGCTAGATGTATTTTTTTCACATCGGGAAAATCCGCAGCGGGCGCACCCTCTGCGAGATGTGTATGGATCGAAACTCTCATAGATAAACCACGCGTGTGTATGCTATTGACTCTGCGTGTATTGTCTATGCGGTTCTATTCGCATTGTTCCGCTTGGACGCTGTCCTGCGGGAAGCTGCTTTGATTTTGTCCCTCAAAGAGGGTCAGCTTTCGTTCGTCGGTCAAGTGAACGTCACTAATAGTCCCCACGCTAGCATAGGAATTGCGCGCGGACAAAGGCCTACCGATTTCAATAGAGTACGCCCGCCTGCGGTCCGCTTAGACAAAAGGAGGATTAGCAGGTTCTTCCTTCTCAGGTGGACAAAAGACACTATTCCAGGGCCCGGGACAATTACTTTAGTTTCAAATACAGGATCTGGGACTAAAGGACTCAGATTTGGGAATGGATTACTGAGGCAGAAAGAGAAATTGCTAGGACAAAATAAACAGCTAGTATCTTTGGAATCATACAATTCTAGAAGGCAAGTTTGTTATCATTTGAAAGAGGAGATGTTGCTCTAAAACTTTCTCACAGAGTCCAGGGAGTGTTCCATTGAAGAAAAAACACGACTGACTTTTTATTCCATACTACACAAAAATTTCTAATGATTTTTTTGATGTATCAAATATTTCTGCAAAATTTCAGATTCAGATAGATATTGTGGCAAACTGACTGCATGACACGAAAGAGCAAACATTTCTTGATATATGTTGTGTAGAACTCAATTCAAAACAGTCAATAGTTTCAGAGATATGGCAGTTTTAAATTTCGCTGTCAGTCCAGTTTCCAAACGTTCTGGCGTTAGGTAAAAACCTCTGGCACGTTAGGGGTTTTGGGCCTGGCACATTAAGAGTTAATGTCAGATGTAATCACTAAATTTAGACATTCGCAAGCAAATTGGCAAGTCCACTAGCACTACATTAATTTTGATATTATTTTTACTCGGACATTCATTTAATAAGACTAGGTCTAGAGGTCTAAATGCCTGCATTTATGTCATTTACATACATTGGGCTGGCAATAATCCTGGCGGCGCGGGGCAATGTAACTCGGTACGGGTTGGGGTCGCTGGTGGTGCGGTTAGGCTGCGCTGGTAATCTTGCGTAGGGGATTAACTACACGACGGTCGTATACAATGTAAACACTAGCGGTCTGGTCAGGCTAGTTGGGGATCTAACAGAGAGTTAGAACCATAGCGTATGCGTATGGGGCTGCTGGTGGCAGTTACATGCCATCTTATGGTCTATCATAACCGCGGTGCGGCGCGGGGCACTGTAGTGTACTTTACGTATGTATTGGGGTCGCGCTGCGCTGCATGCGGTTAGGTCTATCAAGTATCATACTCATCATATACCCCGTTTATACTGCTAGCGGGTTTCAGAGCCTCCTTGAGGCGGTTTGAAAGCCCACTCTGAAAAAGCAGCCTCTTGTCTGTTTATACTGCTCGCCAAAAGCAGACCCTAGCAGGCCCTAGCAGGCCCAACCTTCTCCTCCCCTCTGATTTATGGCGCTGGCTTTTGAGTGACAGTGTGCAAGTTGAAAGGCTTTCTGCAGCAGGGATTGGTCGAGATGGCTGGGTTGTTTTTGTAAGCAGGTGATGACCTTCAGCAATTACCTCCGGGTCGGCCAAAATGCGGCTTCTCGAACCCCCCTTGCATTTATACTGCAGTCGAACCTCCTCGAGCCTGCTATAGCGGGTTCTGAAATCTCCCCCCCCCCCCCCCCCCATCGGAGGTTTCAGAACCCGACCTGACCCGACCTGATCGGATCGCCTTTTCTGAATTCTGTCTGTTTATACCGAGCTGAAAGCCTGCTCGAAGGTTTCAGAACCCCCTTTTTCCTTACCTTAGTATAAACGGGGTACCGGTAATAATAGTTAGCATGGCATGCCATAGGTTTTCTAATTCTAGACCTAGTCGTACTCCTGGCTTGCCCCCCAAAACACAAAAATTGGTCTAGTTTCTAATAGATCTAGACTAGACATTATCTAGAATCTTCATCATTTACTCAAGTAGTAGCAGTAGACCCTAATTATAAGTAAACTTAGGCCTACTCACTGCAGTGCCAGTGGCCAGCACTGCAGCAGCAGCAGGCACGCGCACGCACGTTTATTAGAACAATACATTAATGGCAGTATATGGGACCACGCATTCCATCTCCTGGCTTGTGAGTACAATTCCGATGTAAAATTCGTTACCTGTTATTTCATCAGGATATATAGATTCAAGAGCTTCAATTTCATTAGCTTGCTCCTCTTTGAAGTCAGTCATTTGTACAACTGATAAAGCGATCCAGCATGAAACTTGACGTTTGACAAGCACAGTAGGCAAAACGTGTGCTTACTCCCTACGGTTGTGTAGTTGTTGTTGTTGTTGTTGAGATTTTATACATTATAAGGATTCGTGTGCCGAATATTGACGCCATCTACGTGCGGGTTAAAGGACAAGTTCACCTTCATTAACATAAGGATTGAGAGAATGTAGCAATATCAGTAGAACACATCATTGAAAGTTTGACGAAAATCGGACAATCCGTTCAAAAGTTATGAATTTTTGAAGTTTTTGTGCAGTAACCGCTGGATGAGAAGACTACTGCAGTGTGTGAATAACTGAGATGTCATATGCGTACAACAATGTAAGGAAAATATAAAGAGAATTTCACAAAATTTCATCTTTTGAAAAAAGTACACATTCCCCCGACTCGTTACCGACAAATGTTATGGGTAATATTATTCCCCCTGCCTTTAGAAAGAGGCAAGTCAAGTGCTCTTTTATTATGCGAAAAAAGTGAAAATATGTTGAATTTTCTTTACATTTTCTTAATACTGTTGTACGCATATGACTCACAAGCTGTAGTAGTCTCCTCATCCAGCGGTTCCAACACAAAAATTTTAAAAATTCATAACTTTTGCATCGATTGTCCAATTTTCCTCAAACTTTCACTGATGTGTTCTACTAATATTGCTGCATTCTCTCAATCCTTATGTTTATGAAGGTGAACTTGTCCTTTAAATCTCTCTCTCCCCCCCCCCCCCGAGTTGATTCATATAGACTTACAATATAGGTGGTAAAAACCTAGTGCCAATTTGAAAAACAAACAAACAAACAAACAAAACAGCACTTGTTAATGTGCATGTTGTGAACAATATCAGTTTTGAAGGGCGTGCCCGAACAGATGCCCTATTCCCACCGTATTCCACAGAGAGGTGCCAACTTTCTCAACGGGCTGGGAGTGATAATTACTGCCATTTTCATCGAAGCATCCGATTGAAGAGATGGAGAGGATCCCCACCAGCCGTATTTTGTTTTTCATTTTGGATGAGTAATAGGTACCGGTATGTGTATTTTGGTTGCGCACATTTTATCACAAATTTTACTTGTATAATTTCAATCTGTTCGTCACAGATGCATGCAAGACGTGTACATCATTTTGAACTTGTTTTGTTCATATTTTGGTCTCGCGTGAACGAACGACTGACAATAGATGGCAAAAACAAAACAGAGCCTCTTTGGAATATCTATTTAGAAAGGAAAGTTGTTGTTAAGATAGGCCTACACTATGACGGCATCTATATTCTGAACCCCTAAAAAAATATAATAATAATAATGATAAAGATGGGGGACTTACGGGGGGTATCTTACTGAGTTCAGCGCAAGCGGGACTGCTCATCCCATTGTTTATCATTGATGTACCTCACGCGTTTTTCTCCTTCTTCTTCTTAAGGGAGGCGTGAAATAAATATTTCTTGGCAGATACTGAGCTTGGGATGGGTTGCTAGGAAGACTCAAGCCGTAAGCGTGAGTCTTAGTAGACGTGTTACCAAGGAGGTGGAACTCCATTCTGTTATACCTGAGCTGATGATGCATTTTTAAAGGTACATGTAATTATAAGTCAATTTGTCGTATTTGTTCAAAAAAAAAAATGTGGATCCGTTATCTACCGTTTTTATGATGTCAAGTATTTATGTTTCGAGTGTAGCAAAAAAGGCTGCTGAAAACTGCTCAATATCTAATAGTGGCGAGCTGATGGAGTAAAAAAGGATGTTGTATGTTTCCTCAGATGTCAACAAAATACCGTATAGGGTGTGTTTTTCATAATAATCATGATTGATAAGATTGGCGGGGGGGGGGGGGGAATCCAGTCGCAGGACATGAATTCTAGGCTGTAACTGTGATAGTGTACCCTATAACACAAAATACGCAACAATCGTTACTGGTATACCGACCGGTATATGGAAGGAGCACGGCTGCGCTTCTGAAAATGACCAGTTGTTAATAGCGATGATACTAGTGGGGCCTACCAACTGCCTACATTAGCTTGAAGAGGTACCTAGTCGGGTTTGGCTGGGCAAGGAATGCAAAGAGATAATTACCATTCTCACAATTCGTTGTAATTATTATGTCACACAAAGTTATCAGTTCGAACTTCGGGGGCGCGTCGCAGAAACTAGAATTCAGGAAGTCAACCTCAAAGTTATTTTGCACTTCCTCGTGTTTCGATGGTACAGCATGTAGGCCGACATGATGATTCTGGTGAATTTGTACAAATGGCAATATAAAATCCGATAGGTTGCTGTAGCTTTCCATGATAAGGCGGAACAAAAGGTGAAAATTAGATCGGGAGAGAGACACATAGAAAGGGAATATAGAGTTTGTGTGTATCCGATGTTAAGAGAGCAAAATGATGAGCGAGTTGGCGACTTTACATTTTCAGAGCTTTCAAGTCGCGAGGCTGAATTTATAATTAAGAAGTTGATTTTGCAAGAGAGTGAAGTGATTGAATTTCTGAGTGAATATTCACGGATAAATTGTGGACGGTATGTAAAAACTTCCTCCAGAAAGAAAGATTATAGTGAGTGGTGAAAAGTGATGTCCATCTGTCGTTGCTATGGAAACACAGGGAGTCAGGGGTACGGTGATGACATTACTGTACGTGTTCGCGACTCACTTGCAAGGAATCCGTTATCTGATGAGTGGCCGCGATCCACAGTGGATAAGAGCGGTTGTAAAAATTATCATGGAGTCTTCACCAGTAGTGGAGGGCGAGGGTCAAAGTTCAAAACACAATCCCATGAGGATGGACAAAAGAAAAAAATCTAGGTGAGTTTTAACCAGGGAAGAATTGAAAGTTTAACTCTTAGTGCTGCTAAAAGCTGAAGAGGCGATGTACACCGATTGGGCAGAATCCGTTGTACAATGTATTTATCAATGGTGGATTCAGAGGTTACAGTTTGTTATTCTGAAGGTTGGTTGCAGTCCAAAAATGACGTATCATACATGACATAACAAGGTTCGTTATTCTGCAGGTATGTTTATCTCAAAATGGAAAAAAGTTCTTTGTTTCAAAGGTTCGTTAATCCGAAAACGAAATGAAGTTCGTAAATCTGATGGTTCTTAGTGAGCACCTTCTCTTTCACTTTCAGAATAATTATCTATTTTCAGAATAACAAACCTTCCACGAACCATCGAAATAACGTCGCAAAATTTCGCACAATTAATGAACCCCATTTCATTTTCGGAATATCGAACATGTATACGTATAGGAAATTAATTTGCGTTTCGGAATAATGAACCTTGTTTCATTTTCGGATTGATGAACCTTATGAAATAAAGATCACTTCCTAATTCAGATGCATTCTTACAGCTTTAGTACCTCAGGAAATGGGCGAAATTTCATACACATACTTCTTAATTGTTTGTTTGTTTGTTTGTTTGTTTTTTGTACAGGTATATCTGTCTGATTCACTTCGGTATGAGCGTGCCAAGAAAAGCTATCATTTCGTTGACCTTTACAGGGAAATTTGAGATTAATCATTATCATTGTGGATACCATATAGAGTGACCCAAAACAGTTACTGTCTGTTAGCTGCTGATAGCTTGTTCAGTGTAATATAGATGAATTCTCTACATGAGCACATCACGGGGGATAGGGAATATACATCCATACCGCTTCAAACATACATACATATACATGTACTCATAAACACACATACTGCCTTGAGACAGGATTGGAAATGTCAGCTTAGCCAAACTTCTCTTAGACTTCATTCACCATGTTCTCCTGAATTTTTGGATATTATATTGGTAGCATCAATGACCCTGCATCACAAAACTAACAAAAAGTCGCCAGACATGGATTTTATTCAAGGGCAGATTCTAAAAGAGCAGACTCTAAGCTTTAAAATAATGTATATAACTAGATTCAAATAGACTCTCCTAAACCTATCTAAATATTGGGAAAGAAAGCACACACTCCATGGAAAAGAGTGAATTGAGAAAAAGATAAGGCTCTGAAGTACAGGGTCTAATCCAGCAGGTGACTTTAACCTTTACCATGCCTTGCTAGCTGGGCAATGAATTGGACAAAAGAGAGGATGTAAACCACAGTAGCAACAACAATAAAGGAATTATCAGATTAAGCTTAAATTGAGCGCGCTCCATTGATGCATTCTGTCAATGATTACTACCAGTTTTCAAAGCAGTAGCATTATCCTTTCAAAAGTTATTAGAGTCGAAAGTGAAGATAGTGCAAAGGATTTTCAAGAAACGAAAAGGGTCCTCTAAGACATACCTGATCACACCAACCTACAGTTAAAGGGTTGTAAAAAACTGCTAAAAACACACTTTCCCATTCGTTTTATGATCCCAAACTTACGCATAGAAGAAGAATAGCTCTTTCGGACAATATGAAAACCTCAAGATTGACTTGGTTGACCTGTTTTACCCTTTTGGAGTCTTCACGTAAAATAAAGGGGCGCCACTTTTTGTTGGTTTTGTGATGCACGGTCAAATAATATAAAATTATAATCAAAGATATACTTATACAATGTATATAACTCTAAGATATATAAATACACATAGTCATGACAGGAATAGAGAGCCAGTGGACGTTGCAGTCGTTCACTTTAATGCCTGTAATGATATACTTTTATTATACTTTGCATTTCGCAGTCAACATGTTGGCAAAATATAATCAAGAGAAGAATAAATATATAGACATTCCTTCGGAGACTTGATCATGCTGTACACTAACAGTTTACAAGCTGTATTTTCAACTTACGGATTTTCAGGCACATTGCCCTTTGCCAAGTGACTTACAGACTGCAAGAGAACAATACCAATAACCATCGTCTTTAGAGACTTGCACAAGGACTAAACTGTACTGCATACAGGAAATTGCTACATTCATAAATAATGCACTGGAAGTAAAAAAACAACAACACACACACAACAGAAGTATGTCAAAGAGTATGGCGTTTCAACACCATTCTGCTCAAAGGTTGGATGTCGTGATACACCTGTAGTGATAACATACAGGGCCTAAATGCCCATAAACATGCAGGTGCGTCAGTATAGTGCAAGTCCGCTTCATGTACACACGTTACACACGACAGGTGTAGCATGAATATGGGATATCCAATGGAAAATTGAAACTAACAAAAACAAACACACTCTTGCTGAATGCCCTCTCCATCTTACGAGCTCATGAATGATGACTTTATTAGTACAATGTACCATGTTCATGGCTTATAATGACTGGTGGCAAAGGACAGATAATGGGCACTGGAAGCTTTTATAATCTTGATCCAAGTACAGTGGTGTAATGATTCCTCCGCACGGTTCACGCTTGTAATTTTTTTCTCCATTTTCCAAGAAACCGCTTAGAGTCCCGCCTTTACTTTTTTTGTTACCATGGTCAATGTTTGTGAGCACACCGGACTGGCAGGAGCAATAGGAACGAAAGGCTATCCAAGATCGCAAGCATAATGAACGAATAGTTGAAACTTCGAAATCTGTCAGCGATTAATCCTGAAACGGAAAAATGAGAGGAAAGAACAAATTAATATAAACAAACGTCCTAAAAAAGTGAGAAACACGATCACTCACGGTGAAACAATGCATTTTTCAAATTTAATATATAAGGCATTCAAAGACTCACTGTCAAATTAAATACAGGATTACCTTGGGTGAAAAAACAAAAGTGACACGCGAGAGGCACTGATCAGTACACACGAATGGATTTGATTTTGGCAGAACAGTTAATGTTGGGCATGACTTGATAATAATAATAATAATAATAATAATAATAATAATAATAATAATAATTAGACAAATTTGTATAGCGCAGCTATACTATGTAAATATACTCTACTGCGCTGTGATGTAACAGAGCTCCTGAAATTGTAACTGATTAGACACGAAAAATAGATAACAAATTAGTCAAAGGATTCTGAAAAAGGTAAGTCTTCAATAAAGATTTGAAGATAGCAAGTGATGAGGCCTTCCTCATTTTCTCAGGTAATTAATTCCAAAGTTTTGGAGCAGCAGCACAGCTGAAGGCACAATCCCCCAAAGTTACTTTCGTTTATAAGTGAGGTTGCTTTAGAAGCAACTTATCCTGATAAATAACCAGGTGCTTGACCATGCAGTACTTTATAAACAAGTAACAAAATTTTAAATACAATTCTCTGCCTTACTGGCAACTAATGTAACTTCATCAAAACAGGTGTAATGTGTGAAAAATTTGACGAACTGGACGCAAGTCTCGCACATGCATTCCTGAACATTCTTGATGGGGGAATTTAACAAAATTTTCCTCCTACCTGAGAGGTATGAACCTAGCATAGCTGCCACTCCTCCCACAAATTCATCCAAGGCCATGGCCATGTGGAAGTACTCGCTGGGAGCCCGCTGCCGCAGTATGAGAATGGTGAGCAAGGCGCGACTTGCCAAGGAAAATGACGACAGACATGACGTCACCAACATGACGGGAAAGATGTAGGCGATGACGTCACAAGTGAGAGAAAGCACGTTGATTGCTGCGAGGAGGAGGAAAAGGTCCATGTAACGGTCAAACGACCGCATGTATATTCCAGCCACGATGCGACTGGCCAAGTTCGACGCCGCCGCGGCAGCGCTGAGGGCGATGGCGTTCAGGGTCGACATGCCGCTCTCCACCGCGCGAGGGATAAGGAAGGCGTGCCAGCTACCGTACACCATGCCAAATGGTAAAAATGCGAGGAAGATGAGGGCGAGGTAAGGATCTCTAAATAAGCCACACTCCTCGAACCAGCACAACCTGTTGTGACAGTCACTTTTGTCACTCTCCTCCTCAAGTTCATTTGCGTCGTTTCCTTGCAATGACGAATCTGACGGGGCCAAGCTACTCGAACAAGTCGAGGCGATCTCTAAATGGTCTTTTTGACACCTTGATATTTCTTTCTCATTTAACCCGTTCCTTACGGGAACCTGGTTTACCAGGTTCCCGTGGGAGCAACTGATATACGGGAACCTGGTTTACCAGGTTCCCAAAATGAAGACAAGGGTGCCTGTTTCAGTGGCCTAAATTCATGTTTCTTTGTGTTAAAATGCTCAGAAAAGTGGGTTTGATAAAAAGATCAGAGTTTATTCTATCAGGATTTGTTCTCCTCCTATTTGAAAAATGCGTGTTTTACAGTATTATGTACCTTTTCCTGATTTAGTTTTTTGCTTGTTCTGCTGTAAACTCGTACGAACATGTACATAGCAATCAAGGCCGAGATCAGTTAGAAATGCGGGTTCGCTGACCCCAGTCACCTCATTCAGGTACCCGGTTTTGTGTAGAACAAAAGATTCTGAGAGCTCATCAGCGCACGCTCTATTCATACCTCGCACCCGATTGATATTTCCATTGTTCACGGGCACATGTAGTTGACCATAGAAAGGAGGACACAATGAACCGCTTGACTGCCTTCACACAGCTGGATTACCAACCTGTGTGCCTCTCTGTCGACGGGCGAAAAGAATCTCGTTTGGGAGCAGTAAAGGCACTCAGAGAATTGCGGAAGGAACGGGTTAAGTGTGATTGATCTCTAACATCATCACCTCCAGGACAGTTCTTCCATCTGACTCGACCTTTTCTTTCATCACATGAAATATCAATTTCTTTACTCTGTATGTTCATAGATTCTCGCTGGACGTCGCCATGACAGACGTCCATATTGTCATTACTACTCTCTACCATCTCTTCCTCTCCTGTCAGCAACGGACCCCTAACCTGCTTGTCGTCATCGTCTTCACGATCACCATCCGCGTCGTCTCGCTGGTGGGATTCGTCGACCGTCTTCGGGTGAATACACATGGCTACGGGAATCGTGTGGCTTATGATGCCACCCGTTATCAGCAAGGCACCTGTCCAGCCATACGCAATACTGAGGAAGTCTCCTAACAAGGGAATGAGAACCATTCCCGCCGTAGTACCAGACTTGGCGACACACAAAAGGACTCCAAAACGCTCGCCAGCAAGGTCGTTTAGACTAACGACGCCGAAAATATTCATCATTCCATATCCAAGTCCTAGATAAAGAAAGAAGCATTACAGCAATGGTAAATAAACACGCCATGACGCTATACTTAACAAACCACTGCAATTGGGATTCCTTGGTAAACTTGAACAAGTGTAACGTTATGATTCTGTATAGTTCTATTTCTTTGCGCTATTAGCAATTGTGGCAGGATCGAGTACAATGCCTTCGTCAATGGGTATTTGACTATCAACTGATGAATTACAGAAATGGAAAATAAAAATAAAAACACTTCATTAGTATATCCCTCCAATGAGGACAAAATTATTTTAGGTATAATCACTGTTCTTTTCGAAAAATGCTGGTGACAATATCCATCATAGGTCACTTGTGGGAACCAGTGACGTCGTGACGATCTATTTATTATGGGTTTGTATTTCTATACATAAAAAATACAGGAGTTTTTGCCATATGCCAGAAAGAGACATAACGATGTCGGTTTTGAGTGAATCTGGTCATGCTCTCGGTTGTGATAGCACACAAAACGTTTTTTCTTTTGCTATTTTGTTTGTTGTTGTTGTTGGCTGTTTTCATATCACCTATACAGTATATCACAAAAATGTTAAGAACTCCAAGAAGAGAATCTCTTGCGCGTTTATCTGATAAACGCGCAATATTGCCGTCTTCATTAGATACCTGTATAATGGCAATGGAGATACACTGCATTCAAAAAGGAATTTCTAAGACATTAAATATCTATCGATAGGGAGTTGCTTCATGCCAACGTAGGATACAAAAGTTTGCCTCCATCACATGATGCGTTTATTTTCCTCCTTACCTGAAACAGCCAAGCATATCGCGAGTTGCGCACTTGTGCCTGCCAAACTGGCGGTTATAACCCCCAGTGTGGGCAAGATTGACCCTAGGACCAGCAGTCCGCGCTGAAAGCGTACACCAGCACGCCGATAGAGGCATGCGAGGAACGGAGCTATAGAAAAAAAAAGAGAAATAACAGAGGGAGGGGGGGGGGGATGATAAAAAGGTCGGAAGAAAACACAAAAAAATCACAATTATTGAAATAGATATTAAAAAAAAAAACGTTTTTGATTTCAAAACGGTCTTAAACAGCTATGAAAAAAAAGTTTCTGCTAGGTGTATTGTAGTGCTGTTGATTCGATTAATATCAAAATGTGAAAGACTTCACAAATTACCAACATGCAACAGCACAATGAATATGATTATAAACAAAAGAGGAAGTCGTTTTGTCAAGGTTGAATGAACACACTGTGAAGATAGTAAAAAATATGTCCTATTTATCTGGCACAAACATACATTAAAGAATTTTATGTTTTCTTTACCAATGATTCGTCGATTTTAGTTCTAATGAAGCGTAATTTTTTTTATGGCTCCCAAAATGATGCTTGCGACTTTTGAAAAGTGACCACTTTGTCTTCATTGGGTGCTTATGCCTGATTGAAAGAGTTATTTCAATCTTTACGCAGAAGTGACTTTGTAGGTGCAGGAAGAGTCATGCCAAAATGTTTTGATCTTCTATGGAAAGTGGAGCACATTCTGGATGGTGAGGGGTGTCACTTTGTTAATGGTATAAAACGAGGATGAATTACCTTGAAAAAAAAGTCTTTGCTAATAAAAAAATCCGTGATTAGAGAAAATTAGAATATGTATGGATTTTTTAAAAGGTCAATTTACTCAAATGCTCAAATCCCATATCAGAAGCCTAGCTTCTATATTGCATTTTCAAATCAGCTTAAGACAACCATAACCAAATAGAATCCCTTGGATGGCAAATAGTGATTCCGTACGATTATGTTTTAATGATGGGATACTATCCATTATAGCGCCTGCATGATTGGTTTAAAAGAAATGTCTTTCAAATGTCTTTCAATGTCTACAATTACGCATGTCTTCTTCTCAGCATAAAATAGGAAAACTTATCTGCAAAACTTTGCATGTGAAAATAAAAGGGCCTTGATGTATTCCCTATTGGCGTCGCCGGCGGCGCTTCGAGATGTATACGTTACAGCTAGCAGCTATTATGCCAGCGGACATTATACAGTGTACTCTTGAAATATTTGTAGGGCCTACAGCTTCACATTACTTTTGAATATTAAAGGTAACATTTCAAAAAACAAAACAAAACAAAACAAAAGAAAACAGCAAACAACAAAGTTTTGTTGGAGAGTTATAATTACAACTTGAATGCTCTGTTGCCTAGCATCCGTTCTCCGACAAGTGGTTTTAGTGGCCGTTGATGTGCAAATAAGTTTTGCCGAAGCTCGAGCTGATTTTAGATTACCAATCTCTGTATTTTACTAAACATGACTAATTACCTGAGCATAATTTGAAGGCACTCAGCAACCCCAAGGCAACGCCAATCTCAGTAGCAGACGTGCCTAGACTGTGCTGTAGCGCTGGCAGAACGACCCCGATCAGTTTTACTGTCCCCAGGGTAAACGTGGACTCCAGAAAGCCGTAGGCTACGAGAGAAACCACGCTCCAAGAAGTTGGACTTTTCATCGCTGACAGCGAGTTGAGCAAGGCTCAACAAGCAGAATAATGGCGGTCCTGGTAGCCGCTCAGTTTTACAATGTATATAAACCTGATTATTGTGTTTCCGCTTTGCATGCTGTGATAAGCCATGCCCGTCAATGACAAAGAGCAGGTCCTATACGTTGTACACTGTAAACAGTGTCCGCCGTTTAAAGGACACTGTACTCGAAAGCTGTGTTTACACACACCGTAATCCGTGGAGCGCACTCAAGCCTATCTACTTGCACCATGTGCTTGGATATCGATCTGTCTTAAATTTCATGGTTCCATTACATGTCATCTGCTTCTGAGACAATTGCTCCCACGAAATATCTTCAAGCTAAGCCAAGCATCATATATACACAATCATACTAGTAATCCTAGGAATCATAATCCTCCCATTAAACTAACCCTAAAACCTGTGACGGTCACAACCCTAGACGCAACCCTTTCGTCTCAGGATAAACATTGTACCGGTACCCATACAAGCAAAAAGTGTGTACGATCCATAGAGATATATACTTAGTATACACCTCTATGGTACGATCCACGATCAAAGAGCTCCTTAAAATTGGTACTATCTTTGCTACAAGTATCTTGGTGTACAGCCTTCCTTGCATGCAGCTTCAGGGCACTGCGCCGGGTGAGAGAGGGCGCTTGTACTAAAGATGAAGCATGCTAGCAGCTCTGATCTCAGGCATGTCGGGTGAAGTGAAAGCAGCAAACACGTATTTACTAGTAAAGAGAAGTCACAAACATCAGTGAAAGTTTGAGAAAACTGCAAAATAAATCGATACAAAGGTTATGAATAGTAGGATCTATACAATTTCGATGAAGCCGTCGCCGGTTGATCTATAAAGCCCAAGCTATTTTGTCGTTGATCTTTCCCGTAGGTCCAAGGAGTGGGGCACTTAGGCCTATCATCTAGTTATCATAATTATTATGATTTACCGCCGTCATATTTGGCACATTGGTAGTCGCAACTCACAATAATTACATGATCCTACCAATGACTATTTTCTCAAGGTCACTCATGGGCGCACTATTCAAAACAATACCAAAAAAGTACGTGGAAAATGATGCACGTTTTCCCAATACTAGTGTATTATCTTTATCATTAGACATATTGCTTTCATACAGTATTTGTCACAAATAAAGAGCAATTTAAACTTGACTATTATAATAATTGTTATGTTGAATTTTGTGAAGGTCTCCATGTGTGGCGTTATTCATTTAAAAGAAATGCACTTTTTTTACTGTACCTTTAAGTATGTCTTCAGAATTTGCCCAACAACTTCCAAAATAATATGATTATATTGCAATTTTGATTTTGCAGATTGATGATCAAAATAATAAACAAATTGTGTTAAAGGCGATACTAGTGTGAGAGATTCAAAATTATGCAAAACAGATTTTTTTCAATCATTTCTATTACACATTATCTGTTGTTTTTATGTCTGTTTGTCCCCATCATGGAAAACAAGGGAATAGAGCCTTTCAAGAAGACTATTTCAGGGCCATTAACAAATATTATTATTATTTTTTTTGTAATCTGCAAATTAAAGCCAAGAAAGCGTCATTTCATAAACTATGTACTGTTATTTGAATTTGGAACAGAAAAACACGCGGAAAATCCGACAGACATGGTTGTTACTTTACGGTTGCCATGACAACCAGAATATCAAACGTACCTACATTGCCCAAATGTTTGAAATAAGATTTTAGGAAAAGTAACAAATTCTGTTGAAATTGAGTGTGTATATTAACCCTATATAGTGTGTAGGTTTTCACATGAAAATACAATGGGGCACAATGTGACCCCTAGTGGGAGGAGGAGTATTCCCCCCCCACCCCCCACGGTAGGGACTTTTTGTAAAAACGTATGGTAGGCCTACAAATTTCTAGGAAATCAAAAAGTATTATAGAATCATTGCGAAGGACTCTGATTATACGGGGTACCATAACATTATCATTTGTATATGACGGTGTGAGATCCTCGGCGAGGGTGTGGGAGGGGGATAGCCCTTCCCACGCATAGGGACTTTTCTTTTTGTAAAAACAGAGTATAAAAGTCGCGCATATAGAGCATTCGAATCAAATTCCTTAAGAATTAAACATTATATAAAAAAAAACACTGCGAAGGACTATGATCATAACTTATGCAAACTATAATCATTTTACTATAAGTACGGACAGAGCGAGAGAGCCAATCTCACTTTGCCATTCGTCTGAAATGTATTCATTGAAAGCTAAAACGAAATCACATTGTTCGAGCAATAAAAATTATTCTTGTATTACAAGAAAGCATAGAAGAAAAGGAAATATATAGGGTTTACTAAAGGTATGTTCCACGGGGCACACTCGAGGGCGCGAGACTACCATCTATACACTAAATTTACTCATAAGTAAATATTTTTATAGTGCATAGATATGATAATGATAATGTATATTATTGTTAGTGTATTATAGGCGAAAATTTCGCGTTTTCAGTTTTGAAATTGACAACTTTTACACAAGAAAAGTGCCTTTATTGTTCATTTTGGTCTTAGAATAATTGATTAATCATTTGTTGTTTGTTTGTGAGTTCTTTTTTTTTACTTGGCAGCCCAAGAGGGGGGTTTAAACCCCCTACCCCCCCCCCCCCCTCGTGGATCCGCCACTGATCATCATCGGAGCACTCGGGACTAGACACAATGTCATCTTGTCGACGTCACTTTTTTAGTTGCTGTTTGTTTGTTTCATTTTACATCGATCTGAGAAGATAGCTGAATAGCCCATATTCAGCCGCACTAGCTTTTCTTCCATATCGTGGGATTCAGTACGTATACGATTGGATGTGAGGCGGGAACACTTCGCCGGGTTGCGCGGGCGCCCTGCTTTTTACGATGAATGAATGAGTTAAACTTATGTAGGATTAAATTACGCGCATGAGTTGTGACTCTCTCAAACATGGGACCTCAACTATGTCATGACATAGAGACTATCTATAGGCTGATCTAGGGTATAGGCAGCATTCCTATTACATTACCGTCCTCTTCACCAGGTACAGAGCTACCAAGTCTCACGCATTGTGAGTGAGACTCAAGCATTTAGGGTCTGTCTCACGATCTCACGCATGACACCCATTTTTCTCACGCATTGGGAGCATAGCTTAAAGGATTAAAGTGAGAGTTGCAATTGAAGGCATATTTCCCTTTTGTCTTTCAAAATAAGTAAAAAATAGTCACTTAAGTATGCACCAGCTTGCACCATTAAGAGCTAAAGATTGAAAAAGCTCCTGGGAGGGCGGATACCCCCCTCCCAATCCCCTCTTGGCCTCGCTCAGTCGCTTCGCTCCCAAGTCGCTCATGCACATGCGCGCGCGCCGAGATGTCGAGTCATGAAAATCTCACTCATAAAAATATTTTGAACTTGCCAGGCATCTATGCAGGGTAATTACATAAAAGAAAGGTACCAAATACCACTTGTTAAATGTTCTTTTTTTAGTTTCTTATACTAGCATGTCTTAATTGCTTACAAAGTACACGCCCTACTCACAGTGTATTTTACTCCAGAGTACACGTTTTCAGGTAATCTTCCATCATTTCTACCTACTAAAGTATCGAGCACATTTTCACCAAAAAAAAAAAATAATGTTCAAACCCATGCTTTGCTTTGGAGCAAAATTGTGTGACATTTTACTGTATAAAATACCAGTTTGGTAGATTTACAGCTTATTGGTGGATATAAAAAGATCTATTTTAATTATTCAAAAAGGATGGAAGACAGATTTGAATACATAGGTGCCTATTAAACAAAAGTCATGCACTAACCGATTGATTTTTTTTTCCTTTTTTGCACGTTAGAGCTCAATTGAATATCTCAAAAGAAAACATTTAACGATGAAAGAGCTGCATCATCCAGATTCGGATTCAGCATCCTCGAAATAAGGTACTCAGTAATCATAACACTGGGGCGGCAGACGGTAAATCAAGGCGCAGCCTTTGAAAAAGAACCCTACGTTCAATTTACACGTACTGTATTGACAAGAAATTAGTCATTGTGGGCCACGTACTAATGTGTATGGTTGGGGCACCACCTATCGACAGGGCACCTTCCCATCGACACCCTGCGTATCATGGCTGTTTGCGTATAGAACAAAAAAGTACGCGCGGGATTAAGTGTCATTAGCTATAAAAACAATAAAAACGAAGAAACGAAAATCAAACTCAAACAAACCAAGCTAAAAATTACACATCCGATCAGTAACGACGCATGGCTGTGAAATTCACGTGTATTACCTATGGCCTGTGAAATTCACGTGTATACCTATGCTGTGAAATTCACGTGTATACCTATGGAGGAGAGGGGGTGTCGATCGCAAGGTTCCCTTTTTAGCTGCGCGAAGAAAACGGAACGCACGCACTAAAATTGCGCTATTTTAAAACGGAGATTCATAATCAACGAGACGGTCACGACATTCAAAACTGCAGTATTTATGGCATATTTGAGGTAAGAATTAGGCGGATTTGTATTATATTTTTAGAATAAACAAGCTACAGATCCTTAGGGTGTCGATACGTGGTACCCCCAACCCTACATGTAGTTCGTATGCAAGTGATATAGAAAGCCATTCCGTGCGTTTTTAAGCCCAATTAGCGGCAATTCGTCCTTGAACGAGGAAGCTCGTGGATTCCCATACAATTTTCCCCGCTGACCACTGTGGCATATCTTTTTGGCAATTGCACAATATTGCCTTTTTTTTTCCTTCAAAGAATAAAATCATTGAGATGAATTACCAGTACTATCTCAACTAACCGATAGTAGATGGAAGTTAAATGTCATTCTTTTTGAGAATGGGCGTGACACAAAAGCAGTCAGGAGAAATGTTCTCGCTGTCAGAGCTGTACTAACTGTGTCAGACACATAATTGGGCTTATTACTTGTTGAATTTGGCTACAAATGCTACCGACGGCTAATATATTGGGTATTTACGCCACACAGTGTCTTGTGACTACCGACTTTCCGCCGTTAATCGTTAGAAAAACCTCCGTCATATTGCAAAAACAGAGATAATGGATAAGCTCAAAAAAGTCTTGAGAGGTGAAGAAGAAGAACAAGATGAACAAAGTATAATAACAGAGGTAAGTTTGTATGTGCCAGGGAATGTTCGAATGAGAGAGTTCGAATTTGAGCCCTACCGATTAATTTATGTTATTGTCCCACACATATATATTGGCGTCTGGGTTTGATGGATTGCGTAGTTCTCAGATGGGTTTGGTGTGTGGCAGCTATGAAATACAATGTACAGAGTACTGTCGTGGGTGTGTGTGTCTGTCCATGGACTACGTTGTACTATTAAAGGTCCATGGTAGAGGCTATAGTCTAGCCGAATACTCAATTTGCCCTTTCTTCGTGACTAGTAGAGTTACTCATTTAATTTGTTCGTATTTTTGCAAGACAAGTTCACCTTCATAGACATGTGGGTTGAGTGAATGCAGCATTGCCAGCAATATTAATACTATTATTAGTAGAACACATCAGTGAGAGTTTGAGCAAAATCGGTCAATCCGTTCAAAAGTTATGAATTTTTGAAGTTTCTGCTCAGTCACTGCTGGATGAAAAGACTACTAGTTTATAGCTTGTGATGTCACATGAGTACAACAATATATAAAGAAAATAAAGAAAATTCAACATATTTCCATTTTTTTTCGCATAACAAAAGAACACTCGACTTCTCTCTTTCAGAAGGCAGGGGAAATATTATAATACTTCCCTTAACATATGGCCTTTCTTACGATCAGTGGTGTAACTTTTGTACTCAGAGGGTCAAAATTTCAAACAAAATATTTTTTCATTATTCTGTTTGATTCCTGTTGGAAAGTATTCAAATTTTTGAAAAAATAACATTTCAGACCTTAAAGCTGAAGAGTTATTGGTGTAATTTAAGGAAAACTCTGGCACCTGAAGTAAATTTAAGCAAAATTTTGTTTTCATGAATTGCACCATAATGACAAAACTCCTAAGTCAAACTTCACCATGCAAAGTTTATATGGTTAACAACAATATATAGTTTGTGAATCAAAACTATTTGGGGGTTGAATATAAAGTGAATTTAAAATAAAATACATGAGATTTATAAATTTTTGGTAAAAATACCAATTGACATGCAATTTTTAAGATTTTAACTATTTATTGGAGGGCAAGCCAGGTCAAACTCTATACTATAACAAGTCTTTAAGAAGGGCTACCTTCCTATGTAGGTTAAATGAAATTCCAATCATTTCTTTAAATCTTGGATTTTTCACACATGGATGTTTCGGAGGTGACAGTTAACATAATAGAATGTTTCGGAGGTGACATTAATATTAACACTCAGTTTTTTTGAGAATAAGTGACAATAACACAAAACTTCTTCTTTTTATCAATGTTTTTAATAATTATAACTCGAGAACAAGAAATTAGCTCCTGTTTCAAGCAGATAAACCACACATAACAAGTGTTTTTTTACACTTCACTAATTAGCATGGGCACCGGTATTTTGCCTTCCATTTGGATGAAGGTTGTAAGCTAAATATTGTAATCTGAAGAAACATGGCATTCCATTTTCTACCTTAAATTGAGATGAGGGTGTGAGATCATTTTAGTAATGTTTCTTTGCTCTCAGAACATTTTATTCCACAACACCAGGGAAGAATCACTTCGTTTCGGAGGTGACATTCAATGTTAACATTGTTTTGAAATATTCATTTACAGTAAGAATATGACGGACATATTTAAAGCTAGATATTGTAACCTGAAGAAACATGGCATTCCATTTTCTACCTTAAATTGAAATGAGTGTGTAAGATCATTTTAGTAATGTTTCTTTGCTCTCAGAACATTTTATTCCACAACACCAGGGAAGAATAACTTTGTTTCGGAGGTGACATGATGTTCAAGTATTCATATAGTATGTCCCTCCCCCCCCCCCCCAAAAAAAAAAAAATACAATTAGACTTTTGCATTGATAGCACCCAATATGATTAAATCAGCTAAAATCTACTTTGGGGTCTTAAATTATAACATCTTAGCTCTATTTTGCAGAAAGCCCCAGTCAATTTGGTTAAGTGGTCTCAAAGAAATGTGGATTGTTATAAAGGATGTCAGGAGTCTGATTCTTCAAAGTTTAGCACTTGGATGCTCTTGGAACTGCATATTAGTGTGTAAACACAATATACAGAACTTGGAGGGAAGGGATTCCTGACATGCTCTACAAAAATCCTCATTTGTCTTTGACCTCTGAATCAAATTGAATGGGGTTTTCTGTAAGGTGTGGGCAATGAGTTATAGTTTCAATCCCTCAAATTGTATTTTAGATTGATTCACTATCTTTAAAGTTATCGTTGCGGAGGGTACCATTGTAATTTTTTGGTGGGGACATAGGTTATGAATGCCAAAAGCAAAAATTCTTATTTGACTTGTATTATGTTTTTGTTTGCACATAGTATCATAAATAGATTAATTCAAGGATGTTCATGAATTCTTCATCATTCTTGATAGCCACCATACAAATGTTATAATACTGGTGAAAGGTCTTTGGTTCATCTGGGATAAATTTTCTATATACCAGATTCATTTAAACTGTTGACATTACTAAAATATATTTTATGTATCTTTCTGAATTGCTTGAAAATTACCAGCAAATCATATATATTAGTCACTTTTGAGAGTAAAAAGTATTTCTAGATAAGAAAAAATCATTTTATTGTTTTGGAGGTGACACAACACAGAGACAACCCAACTTCTCAGGTGTTAACTAATACTGTGAACATTCATGTCTTTCCTCATGGCTTTAATTTTCAAATATAAGCTGTTTCTTTCAGTTCTTACTTGTTATTTTGTTTAGTTATTCTCTTTCATGATAGTGGATACCAGCTCATATTTTGTTTTAGATTGTAATTCATACTAATCTTTAGCAAGTTTTTACAGTTTGGTTAAGACAACAGTTTGTGTTTCCCAGCTGAAGAGAGCAGCATAATGCTTTTGTGTGAACTTATGGGGAAAATTTTTTTAGTTCAGTGATTTTACCCATCAACTTCACAGAAGGTCCTGGACACAAACTGGTCTCAAATAACCCTATAAGGGACCGAAAAAGGACAAGTTCACCTCAATAGACACGAGAGTTGAGTAAATATAGCAATATTAGTAAAACACATCAGTGAGTTTGAGGAAAATAAGGCAATCCGTTCCAGAGTTATGAATTTTTGAAGTTTCTGCTCAGTCAAAGCTGAATGAGAAGACTTCTATAGCTTGTGATGTCACACGTGTACAAGGATATAGAGAAAGTATCAAGAAAATTCAACATATTTTCACTTTTCTTGCATAACAAAAGAACACTTGACTTCTCTCTTTTGGAAGGCAGGGTGAATAATATTGCCCTAACATACATCAGTAGCAAGTTGAAGAAATGTGCACTTTTTTCAAAAAGTAAAGTTTTGTGAAATTCACTTATATTTTCTTTATATCGTTGTGTGCATGTGACATCATACATTGTCGTAGTCGTCTCATCCAGCAGTGATTGCATAGATATTTTTAAAAAAAAACATAACTTTTGAATGGATTGTCCAATTTCCCAAACTTTCAATGATGTGTTCTACTAATGTTGTTGCATTCACTCAATCCACATGTATAAGAAGGTGGACTTGTCCTTTAAGAAACCATTTTCTTTTCCTTGAAATTCCAGTACTTAAAGCCAAATTCTAAGATAAAACATAATAACAAAACAAGGTAAACACGTCATCAAAATTATATTGAGATAGAACTACAAATCTTGTTTTTGGATCTTTCCCTTTCCAGTCCTGGGGACTTGTTCCTCTGTTCACTTTAGTTGTCAGATAACTTCAATAATCTTAAAAAATACAATGTCATAAACAGTTGGTTCAACTTGGAAAATGTAATAATTATTGTCATATTTAAAAAAAAAAAATCACATAATTTTGTTTATGATTACCGCGTTGTACATGGAAAAACAACAACTAAGAATTCAAGAACAAGTTGTGCACCAGCTACGTGTATAGGCATGTGGCCTTTTTGTGGAGTTTGATTATTTTATGATTTTTTTAAGATTGTGGACTAGGGCATGCATGAACTGCCACATGTATCACTTTGGTATCAAGGGAATTCTGGTGAGCTAGGTATACAAAAGTCACTTCTATTGTGATGATTTTGTAGATATTAAATGTATTTGAAAATGTTAATAGATAGTGAAAAGGAACTGAAGTCTTGCCTTTCACTATCACATAAAAATTTGGTGTTAACAAACAATGTCACCTCCGAAACACAAGAAAAAGCAACCTACATGGAAAGCTGTGATTGGTAAATCTTCACAACTAAATTGCTTAAATTGGAAATCAAGCTTCTAAGATGAAAGCATCTATATGTTTACTTGACTAAAGCAGGAGAATTGATCTTGATTACAATATTATGTATACGACAGATGGGTGTATTTTGTGCATTCTCTTTGTTAAAAACGTGAAAAAATGTAAATTTGCCCTAAAACGTACAGTATAGTAATAAATATAAGAGTGAGAGTGTGTTAGTTGATTTCTCCACTTTGAGACTTATGTTACTAAAATAAATGAAACCATTGGTGTACATGATATGGTTTCTCTTCAATAGAAATGAGCAAAAACTCTTGTTAACAGTGTTTTGTCACCTCCGAAACAGTAATTCTTAGTTTTTATTAGATCTTTTATTAATTCTAGAAAATTCTCACTTCCTGTTGCCATATTACTATTTTCATCCAAAAAGAGATTCCTGTCAATTGGACAGAATCAAACAAAATTGCTTTGTCTTCGAGAAATTATCAAATATAATACTCTTGTTGTTTCGGAGGTGACGATTGTTTCGGAGGTGACAAGTGTTAACGGAAAATTGTAAATTGCTCCGAAATGAAAACAACAGGCTATATTGCTACTACCTTCCTTCAGAGATAATGTGAGGGGATATGTTACATTTTTGTAAATGTAATGTATAACTGATGTCAAGAATAAAAAAATCAAATACATAAATCTGTTGTCTCGGAGGTGACAGAAAAGTTAACGGAAAAGTTGCATAAATTTATAAACACTCACCAAAAAATGATAAGCTATTTGAATCAAATAATCTTTGGATCGAAGTTAAGTCAGACTGATTACTATTCTGTTTTGATGGAAATTAGCAAAGTTGAATTTTATAATTGTGAGCAAGAGCTAACTCAAAAGAGGGGTTAATTGTTAACGGAAAATGTCACCTCCGAAACATAAAGTTTGGACAATTTCAGTCTTTAAAGAAGACAAAGCAGAACCTGGTAAACATAATAGTTCTTAAGTTTGGATACCTGTCTATCACCACAACAACAAAAATAATGAAAAGGAATAAACAATTTAATATGCTAGGTCTGACAAAAAATACATGTCAGAGTGCATACACCAAAAGTGTTGGATTTCAAGCATGTAAGTGCATGCCACATCTGAAAGAAAAAGAGAGGAAAGTTCATTAAGGTACCCAAGGTAGACACTGTGGGTGGTAAGTTTATGAGAAAAAATAATGCATATCTGTCAGTGTATAAGAAAGTTATACACCAATTAGTGCCAAAACTGTGTTTTACACCACTGATTGTAAAAATGGCCATATGTCAGTAGGAAGTTGACCTTGAAGAACTGTGCACTTTATTCAAAAAGTGAAGTTTTGTGAAATTCTCTTTTTATTTTCCTTATTTAGTTGTACGCATGTGACATCATACACTGTAGTAGTCTTCTCTTCCAGCAGTGACTGCGCAGATACTTCAAATATTCGTAACTTTTGAACGGATAGTCCAATTTTCCTCAAACTTTCACTGATGTGTTCTACTAATATTGCTGCATTCTCTCAATCCTTATGTATATGAAGGCGGACTTGTCCTTTAAAATTTGGATGTAGGATTAGGACCCTATTTCCTAGTTACTGAATTTTTTATTTTATTTTGAATTAACAGAACACAGATTCATTTATTTGCTGTCGTTAGACTAACCTTATGACAAATTTCCACCAAAATCATGAGTTATATGATAACTTCCCTGTCATTCACATAACTTTGAACCAAATCAGTTGTTAGGAAACGTTGATATCGACATCCCCTTTTCATGTCATTGCTCAAAAAACTCTCTTCATTCGGTATTGTATAGAAATCTGTATTTGCCATAAGAAACTGATCGAAATTAACCATCTTATATTATGCAACATATCTTTTTACAAAGTAAAGATATGTGGAATGCCATAATCAGATATTCCCAAGCACTGACAGGTTCCAGTTAAGATTATGGATTCTGAGGTGACAGGTGCCATGTATACAGCACATAATTTGTAGTGACTTTTTCTGAGGGCACAACCCCAAAGAAAATACAGTAACTAAACCAAAGGTCAGCAGAGTCACCAAACTTTGCTCACTGATAGATCTTTGTGCAGTGACTTTTTTCTTTGCCATGTCTGAACACTGTTGTACAAATTTGAGCTTCATGACTTTTTTTTATCGATAAATTCTCTGAATTAAATATTGTTTTCATAAAAAAATATCTTCAAAGACTTTAAGATTATGCTTGCTTTTTAAATTCTATTTCTAATGTTTAATGAATATTCTTTTTGCAGATCTTAGTTCTCTTAAAATGAGTTTGAATTCATTTCAGTGCAACCTGCTAGATACAGTGTTTGAGATTAACAGTGTGCCAAGTCTAGAATGATATTTTAAAGTACCTGGGGCACGTTCTGTTATTATCAACACTTTATTTTTCTTTCTTTCTTTCTCTCTCTCTCTCTCTCTCTCTGTCTCTGCATGCAGGTTTACAATGCCTCCACACTAAGCTGGTCAACACGTATCAAGGGCTTCATCGCCTGCTTTGTTATTGGATGTTCCTTATCCATTCTGGTATGATGTTTGCCCCTTTCTGAATTCACACTGTTTTGCTTTTTTTTTAAAATGTTTTGGAATTATAAAATAAAGTATGATAAAAGTCAACAGGTCACCAAACAACCCAAATCCTTTAATATGTGACCCTTCATGTCACATTTTTTACAAAAACTTTACAAATGTCAAAGAAAGTTCAACTATATGATATTGATATGAACTACATACACGTGTACTTTGTAGGATTGGAAAAAAAAAATTATATAACATGTGTAATTGACTTGCACACTTCCCATTTCCACCTGTGCGAATATGTATCTATCCATTCTGTTTATGTGTTATTCAGTTGTTGTTGTTGTTTTTCCCTTTTTTTTTGCAGGGAAAAAAGAAAGAGTGAAAAGAGTCAGATAAATGAAAACATAATTCTTAACCCGTTGAGGATGGACTGATTTTGCTACAACACGCATTTCCCATAGACACCTGCCCGAGTATACTCGGGACTCGTCCTCAAGGGGTTAATACATAGTGATGATGTACAATGTACATGTACACATTTTAAAGAAAGTTATCACTTAAGTGTACTATGGGGTATTTCTGTGATAGTAAAAATGATTAGGAAAATACACTGTATAATCTCCTTTTCATGAACAGTTAATTCTGAAGTTCTTTACTGATGAGCACAATAAGGATCAAAGGAGGATAAACCAAGAGAATGCTCTTTCTGTTTGAAGCAGTAACATTGATACTTGTCTAAGAGTCCAGTGAAATTCAGAATGTTGAAAATGTGAGGACCTTTGGTGTGGTGGTCAGTGGCAGGGATTAGCTTCATTATGCTAGCAGTGTTTGTTGATCTTGCCTAACATTATGACCTCTGACCCTGTCCTTACTACAGGGATCACTGCTTCTGTTCATCCCCACATCGTCAGGCTTAAAACTCTTCGCATTACTCTACTCACTGGGTACCGTCACAGCACTCTGTGGGTGAGTGAAGGATAAGTCGTATGCCACCATGCCATTTTTTCATGTCATTTAGTATGGCACTACAGTGGAACCTCGTTGTTAAAGAGGTGATAAGTAATTTTACAAGATGATTGTGCATAACAAGTCTCAACTCTTTACATTTCTTTGATTTTGTACCCTGTACGGGAAACCTTGTGTAACAAGATATGTTTATCAGCGTTGTTAGGTCCTTGTTATGAGGTGTCCCTATATCTATTGCCCTCATCCTAGCTATTTAAGAGTACATCTATATTAAGAAATACACATGAATAAAAGGAATAATCTGGTCTGGTGGGCCTGCAAATACTTCAAATTGTTTTTCCCTTTATTTTCTTAATTTAGAAAAAACACTGTTTTCTTTCTCGGACTGTGTAATCATGAAATGTTACATGACAGGTAGAAGTGAATTTTTTTTTTTCACCTTTCACAAAATCACTGTCATTATTGAACTTATGCTGACCAGTGAACACCTCAATGCCATGCCCATCCAGTCAATGCATTCAAATGCTGATTTTGGTTTGGTCAGCAAACTAATGTTCACCTTCTTCAGCACATCCAGAATTTGAAGACTGTTTCATGCCATGAAGGATACTTAGAAGTATTTTTTTTTTTAAGTAATTTCAAAATTATTATAAAGTGGGGTATGTGCAACATAACAAGCCTATTCTGGCTTTCTACGCACATACCATTTTCCGATCAACCAAACACACAGTGCTAATGAGTTTCTGTTTTTTGTGTACCTGTGATATATCTGTTTTCCCCATTTTTTTTTAAATTCTTTTGTCGTCATCATAATCTCGCCTTGTTTTGTGGACGTTTCCAATGTTTTAAACTCACTTTTTGTACAATTTGCTCATATTCACATGTATTTTTATATATTTGTGTATGAATCGGAAATAAAGATTGAATTGAATTGAATTGAATTGAATTGAATCGAATAGAAAAAAAAAAGTAACATGAATTGACCAGTGTGATTTGACCATCCCTTCCTCTCTGGCCCCAGCACCCTGTTCCTGGTGGGCCCAGTCAACCAGCTGAAGAACATGTTCAAGGAGAAGAGAATCATCGCTACCATCATCATGATTGTCATGATAGCACTGACTCTCATGGCTGCTCTCTGGGTGAGATCTTGGGAGGGGCGGGGGAGGGCAGGGGAGGGCAGGGGGGCAGGCTGCATCCCGTCACCGTTGTTACCGCATCAACTTGTTCGAAATGATGGGTATACAGTACTTAGCTGATGATAATGTCAGTAATGATAATCACTATCTTCATCATCACCATTAGTATTAGGATTACTGTCAATGTCTTGATTTATTTATACTTTACACGAATGTATCTACTCATCTATATGTTCAACATATACTTGTACAGTAATTTATTGTTTGAAATTATTTTTGATATTAACTCAATGGAGCAAAAAACCACAGTTTAAGTGACCCTGTTATCATTTTACCTCATGTGTACTCACATAACAAAAATAAAACTAAGTAGTGTATACAAATATACACTCTACACTCTCTGCATGAGTATGTATTTGATTACTGGTAGTACACCAGATCATTATTTTATTCATAATTCCTATAAACACTTGTGGTAGGCATTACAATAATCTTATATCATGAAGTTTATTTGATGTAATAACCTTGTATGGAATGACATGTGAAATGTCTGTACATGCTTGTTTTGAAGTACAAAAAACTTATGTCAACACATCATATTTATCATTAATAATGTATTTGTTATATTTAATAGAAATTCTTCTGTGCCTAAAGTCAATTTAGCACCAGTGTTTTCTGCGCGTAATAATTACTTTGCTTTTGTGCATATATTTCTGTGTCTATTAATGTCTTTTGAGAAGCTAGATAATTGTATGGGTCAGTGTTGGAATACTACATATAGAAACCGTAGGATAAATTTTGCGATATTAGCCATTTAAATCTACTTCTATTTTATATTTCTTGTTTGTTTGTTTGTTTGTTTGTTTTTCAGTGGCAAATCACAATTCTGGCTCTCCTATTCTGTGTCTTACAATTCTTGGCATCACTATGGTGAGTACAATGCTCTGTCATAGATCCAGTATGAAGCTGTACCCACCAATTCTGGCAATTATATTGTGATGACAATTTACTTGCAGTGAACTATGTGTATCAAGTCTTACTTACAATTTGTAGATGCATATTGTTTGATATGTGGGGGCGTTGTGACTCCTGACTCCCTATCGGAGGACTGTGGAGCCGGGAAATGTGCAAACGCCGGGAAATGTGCAAACGCCGGGAATTGTGCAAACGTCTCGCCGGGAAATGTGCAAACGCCTGGAAATGTGCAAACGTCTTGCCAGGAAATGTGCAAACGCCGGGAAATGTGCAAACGTCTCGCCGGGAAATGTGCAAATTTCATCAACGGGAAATGTGCAAACATGACGCCGGGAAATGTGCAAAAGTTCAATTTTGCCGGGAAATGTGCAAAACGTCGCCGGGAAATGTGCAAATCATTTACTTTAGCGATATTGTGTATAAAGATAGTAGATAAACTCCATATCAAAACTGCCCATGAACTTCTACCATTTAGATTTTCTTAATGAAATCCTTGACAGATTTTCAACAAAATTGGCAGGTAGCACGATTATGGCAATGGGATCTCAATTTGTTTATATAGTAGCCACCCCCCCCCCCCCCCTGAAAAAGGGGAAGGGGCCTCAAAGTCCCAGAACTACGGTATTATCGAAATTCTTCTTGTATCATATCACCAAATAAGAATGAGCTAGGTTGGTTCGTTGAAGATATTGATGACAGGAGTTCACGTTTAATGGCAGATCCAGGGATGCAGGGCACGGGGCCATAAGTGGGGAGGAGTCTTCAAATTGAAGCCTCAGAGTCCCTAAACTAGTGCTATGAAGACATTAATGACTGAAATTGCATGTTTGATTATGACGAATCCAGGGG